>NW_009911028.1:0-8259 GCF_000696875.1 Nestor notabilis
GGGGGCAGCGCGGGGCTGCCGCAGGTCCCGGCGCTCTCGGGGTGTTCTGCGCGTTACGGCCGCTCCTCACCTCTCCCATCGGCGTCGCGGTTTTCTGGTGCTGCACTTCCTGAGAGCACTCCAGTGCCTAAAGGAGCGACAGGAAACCTGGAGAGGGGCTTCGGACAAGCGCCTGTAGGGACAGGACAAGGGCAATGGCTTTAACCTGGCAAAGCAGGGAAAAGGGAAGTCCCAAGTGGAAATGCTTTTACTTAAGCTTAAAAATAACTAATTAGTGCCCCAAAGCCTCCCCACCCTTAAACTTGCGCATAAATGCCAGGGCATCTTCATAAATGTGCACCTACTGGTTTGCAGGTGTGTCTTTGCAATCAAAAGGGAATCGATAAGCCAGCACGGAAAACAGATGAACAGGAAGAGTGTGTGCCTCAGTTTTTACACCGTATTCTCTGGTCTGCCTTGAAACACAGTAGTGCTGGTGGTCCTGAAGACAATACTGGGTAGTACGAAGGGCCAAATTTGTTGTTATTGCAGTTAAGCATTTGTGATCCTAATGTCACTACTGAAAGAAAACTATGGGAGTGAGTCCATGTTACCCTGAATGCCTGTAGGACACATCCCTCATGTCTGTGCCTCTAGTTATCTAGCTGGCCATTGTGGGTCAGACAAGTACAGTAGAATAGAAAAATCAATTGTACACATAAAATGTGTGTTATTGATGAGTAGGGATGAAAAGGTGTTGATATTCATGGAATATTTCCATGACTGAATGATTTCTGTGGTGTTTGACCCTGAGCTAAGAAAATATAATAGAGTTGTTAAAGTTTGGGGGATGTTTTGCAGCAAACCCACCATCGATGAAAAACCAGTGAGGTCGCTTCTAGACCTGGTGGAAAAACGAGTGTTCTCTCCTCACATCACTAGTTATTTTGTTACTAAACACTGAATGTTGGTATAACCATTCATATAGTCACATCTGCAAAACGCTTGGCCTAAGGTAAAAAGCAGCACTGGCGCTATAAGGTTGTCATTGGTGTTTGAATTCATGTTCCCTCCCAACTTGACAAGTTGTCACTTGGCTGAAATACCATTTTAAATGAGCTAATGCAGCCCAGAACATTATGTGCAGGTCATTAAATGTTTGTCTTAACATCTCCTACAGAACAAGCAGGTCCCCAGCCACCAGAGTTCAGTCTCAGCAAACACTTTGGATGTTCAAACAAAGCTGCAGCATCTTTGCAGGACAAGGGGGAGCTCTGGACCACTTCAATGGACTTGGAATTTCTTTCAGCAATAGCAGAAACATGTTTAGAAACCTACTTTAAGTACTCCATAGAAAAGACAGACATTTAGAAACCTGCTGGAAGTACTTAACAGGCTGCTGTAGGTTGTTGGCTTGTCGAAATGATCGAATACTTCCAGGCAAGCTGACATTTAACTATGAAATCGGACGTGACCTATCGACTGATCCTCAGCACCAAAATTAGAAGATAATGATTAGCTTTGTAGAGTTCTCAGCAGAGGAAGTTTATGTATCCCATACAGGACACTTGGATCAGGAATATACATTGGCAGGGCACTGAGGAGAATCATCTGAAAGAGCTCTATAGAGCTAGATACACTCAACTCGTATTGGTCCTAGAGGGGGAGTTACACTTTAATAGCAGCATGCCATTGCACTGCTAATGCTGGCTCTAAGAGTCTTTGAACACAAGCTTATTGCTTTCCCCAACTTTCCTTTTCTAAAATGAAGTCTCCTTCCCTCTCACCAGCATTTTTTGCAGCATTTCCTAAAGTTTAGAGTGTTTGAGAGGGTATCCCCCAGCTCACCAGAGGTCCCCCAGATACACCAGAGCAGCCCAACAGGCTGAAAAATCAATTCAAGCAGATTTGAAGCTCTCTGAAAGAATATTGTGTGCATCAGCTCTGCTTTTAAACTGGGATCTATCCCCCAGTGCCAGGCGGACTTCTTAGGGATGGCATTTACTCTTAGAAACTTTATGTAAGCAAAGGAATGAGGGTGGTGAGACACAGGTTGTCAGAGAACTTGTGAATGCTCCATCACTGGAAGTGTTCAAACTCGGGTTGGACAGGGTTTTGAACAACCTGGTCTAGTGGAAGGTGCCCCTGCCTGTGGCACGGATTTGGACTAAGTGGTATTTTAAGGTCCCTTCTAACAAACACTTAGACTGGAATGATAATGACTTACTCCTAAAAAGAAATACTGAATTATATGGAATGGGAAAATGGTGTGTTTTAAAGTCAACAGGGTGACAAGTGAGATGGCACAAGAAGAATAAACGAGAGGTGCAGAATTGAAGGATATAAAGAGACATGCTGTCTGTGAAGAGAAAATGAGCTTGTAGGGAATGAAAGTGCTACTGTTGGGTTTTTACATGAGGATTGTGGTGCTAAGCAGCTCCAGGAGAACAGACTGTCTGCAGAGATTTACAGTGATGGTATTTGGGAGAATTTACCTTCTTCACTCTGCACAGGCAAGCCGAGTGGTTCTGCAACTAAGATATGGACACAAAAACTTAGTCAGAAGGTTTTCTTCTGTTTGTCTGAGGCTGAGATTGTTCTTAAAACTTGGAAGGTGCTGGAGAGGTGAAAGGGAAAACAACCTGAAGGAACTTAGAACTGCAGATTTTTCATTTCTAGCTTTTTTAAAGGAGATTCTTTCATTGGTCATAGTTAAATTAGGCTTGGAGCAGCAGCAGACTGAACACGGATTGATTTTCTCCTCCCTCCATCCCTAGCAAATATAAACTCCATGTGTCAAAGCTAGTGCTCCAGCACTGGCTCCTGTAGCCAAATAAACTGCTTATAATGTGAAATTTCCTCACAGGGAGGGAGGATGGCAGCGGCTGTAACGTGCCATTGGATGCTGCAGGTCTGTAATTGCACATGTTTTTGTAAATAAAGGTATGTGTTCATTTTAATTTGCCATTTCTTTTTGATTTCTTTGTCTTTGAAAAATGTCTAACTTGCTGCCCATTTGTACAGCAATTTGCAAGAGTGTTTTCAGGTTTGATAGCCTGCCTTAACATAAAGTTGCCTCTGTAGTCATCAGCATTGCAGCTGTAAGACTGCAACCTCCATTTGATTTCTTAATACTCCTGTTCTGCAGGGTGAAAATGAATCCTATTTGAACAGAAAACACTGTTTTAAGTGGTGTTAAAACATCTTTATCCTAAAAAAAAAAAAACCACCTGTATAATTAAAATAATCAGATTATTCTATTTTTAGTATTATTGAATTCTGTTGAATAAGATGGTTTATTTCCTCTTGAGTTCTTTTGTATAACCAATTTTTGCTGCAGAGAGTCATTGGACATCACTGTGACTTCAGCTGTGATGTAGGGCTTGGAACATCCGAAAAGGAGGAATGGGAAATATTCCTCTCCCGTCAGAAGTGTCCTAAATAGAAACATGCTGCTCTGACGCTGCTGTTGGTTCAAACAGACTGCATAATGCTCTTAAAATCCTACAAGTCAGGCACCCTGATGTAGACTGAGGGTGCTTAATACTTCATAGTGATGAGCTTATCAGGTTGTCTTTTACTGATACATTAGACATGGGTGGATGATGCATTTCTCCATCTCATAGATGGAGACAATACTACCCAGACTCTCAGTGAGCACTGGGTCATGCGACGTGTTAAGGAAGGACTCCAGCTTCAATGCTTGATACTTTTTTCTCTCCTGTGTTTTAGTGCTAAGATGGCAGAATAACCATGGGAGACTGGAATTTCCTTGGTGGCATATTAGAGGAGGTCCACATTCATTCCACGATTATTGGAAAGATTTGGCTAACAATCCTCTTCATATTTCGAATGCTTGTCCTTGGAGTGGCAACTGAGGATGTTTGGAATGACGAACAATCTGAATTTATATGCAATACTGAGCAACCTGGTTGCAGAAACGTGTGCTATGATGAGGCCTTTCCCATCTCTCTTATAAGATACTGGGTCTTGCAAGTTATATTTGTGTCTTCCCCTTCCTTGGTGTATATGGGACATGCCTTATACAGACTAAGAGCCTTGGAGAAAGAGAGGCAAAAAAAGAAAGCTCAGGTAAGGGTGGAACTCGAAAGCACTGAACTAGAAATGACTGAAAATAGGAAAAGGCTGGAGAGAGAACTCCGGCAGCTGGATCAAAGAAAGCTGAACAAAGCACCCCTGAGAGGCTCTTTGCTCTGCACTTATGTGATACATATTTTCACAAGATCTGCAGTGGAAGTCGGGTTTATGATTGGGCAGTATCTTCTTTATGGCTTTCATCTAGATCCCCTTTATAAATGTCAGAGAGATCCTTGTCCAAACATAGTTGACTGCTTTGTGTCTAGACCAACAGAAAAGACAGTGTTCATTTTATTTATGCAATCAATAGCAACTGTATCATTGCTTCTAAATATCCTAGAAATTATCCACCTGGGATTCCGAAAGATCAAAATGGGTCTTTGTGGGCAGAGTAAAACCAAGGATGACCCTGAAAATTTCTACATAAACAAATCTAAGAAGTACTCAGTGATACCACACTCTTCTTCGGGAATATCCACCACCCCTCAAAAAACTCTTCCTTCTGCACTTAGTGGTTATACCTTTCTAATGGAAAAGCAAACTGGGACTGCTGTCTACCCGCTTCTAAATGCTCCTCCCATGTTTCAGCCTGTGCAAAACAACCGTACAGAAAGCAGCAGCAATTACACTCATTGCAACCAGGAAAACAAATCACCAAAGAAGAGGCCAGCTACAAATGCTTTAGGCAATCAGACTCAAAATACCAGCACCAATAATAATGAAGGCTTGCTTGGAGAGCTTGGGAAAGCAGCACATGATGTGCAAAAAGAAGCTGAAAAGAAACATTTCCTCATTGTTGCTCAGAATGCAGATCTAGCTTCAAGCATGTGCTTGGGAAGCTGTGCTGAAATGCCATCTCAAACTTCACTACAACCCCACACAACTTTTCCTGTTACTGGCTTCAGAAGACAACACGGAATCAGTTCATCTTGGAACTGCTCAGCAGTGGTTGAGAGTGCAGAAGCTTCTACAAATTCTCTTCCTAAGAACAGCAACAGAAGACAAAGCAGTTTCAGTGCAGACAAAGCCCAAGCTCCTTGCAATGCTGATGTAAAGAAGTGTAGCCGACCAGATACTCCTGACTCTACAGGGGAGGTGAGCTCAGGATCTAAACAAAGTAGAACCTGTGACAGCCCTAAGCCTTTCTCTCTGTCTAGACGAGTGTCAATGTCAAGCAGCGCCAGCAGCAGGCGAGCACCCACTGATCTGCAGATATAGCACCAGTTAAACCCTCAATCACACTGGTCAGTGCTGGGTAATTACTGACCATTGAGACACAAGCAAGACCTATGTGCAAGAGTAGCTAAATTACTGAGCTTGAAACGGTTGTTTCATATAGCTAGAAAAGTTTGTAGCCCTTTGAATCTTAGCTGAGTAACTTTTAAACAGGCTCTTTACTTCCTTTGTAATGAAACGGTGGCTTAGACCTCAGCAAATAAACTTCTGCACCACCTTCCAGCTCCAAAGGGAAATACACATCATGTAGTCCACACATTAGGAAAAGTCAGACATAAAATCACAGCTAATACTATTTAAACCGAATAAAACTAGAAGACAAAATTTACAGTCTAATAGTGTATTAAAGACCAATAAATGAAATGAGGCTAAAGCCAGCACTGGTGCTCTCAGGAGAAATTCATTATCAGTAAATATAGTTCTGCTTAATCTCTGAGAATTCACACAGGGATTTGATCACTGTCTGAAAGCAGAAGGTCAAACATATTCCTGTTTGAACTGTGTTAAATACAAAAAGAACAAAACATTTGATACATGTATCACTAATTCTGGAACAGCTCAGTACACTTTCTTCAGTGTATCACCATTGACTTCCTCAGCAGAAAAATCAAAGTGAATCTCTGTTAACATTAAATACACTATTACAGTTTTCAAGCACCATAAATTCCAGATGAGTTGTGAGCTTTAATTGTGAGATTTTGCTTAAGACTAAGAAGTTATCTTTTTCTTTTTTTTTTCTTTTTTCTTTTTTTTTTTTTTTTAATCAGCAAACAGGTTACTGAAATTTATTAATGAGAAATTTTGGATTTCACAAACCAGACTTACTACGGGGAAAAAAATGGTAATACCTTCTTATTTTCAGTTACTGTGTCAAAAAACATATAAAAAGTTTATCAAACTGTAGAATTACTCCTTTTCTGTCTGTCTGTTCCCTAAATTCTGAAAAGCTTTTAAACTGAAGAATGCTTATAATTGTTTAGAAGGAGCTTTTTATAATAGAACAAATAAAAGACATTCATCCACTTGCTGCTCCAGGCAAATTCCATGGAATTGATGGAAAGACAAGCAAAATACTGTGTTACATTTGTAATCGACACATCTATGAATGAAATACATTTACTTGAATGTCTCGGCACTGACAGGCTGCAAGTCCTTGGTGAGGTGGCACATCTGGGATGCAGCCATGTGTACCTGAGTGGTTTTTTGACTTACTGTACAGGTACTGGAAAGATAATATGTGAGATGTAGCATCATGATACTATGGCATCATTAAATTCTTAATGTGTTATCATTATGTGATATAAATACGTGTTATCATTAAGCTTATGAGCCAGCCATGGTTTAGACTGGCCAAAGGCTGTACAGTATTAGGGAAACAAAGGAGACAGAAAACCTAAAAGTCTTTTTTGCTTGCAGCAGCTTTAATTTGGCTCTGTCCACATAAGAAATACACATTAATACTACTAAAACTGTTTGCTGTTTTTCTCCAGCAGCTATTTTTCTCACCTCTAGTATTGCTCTACATGTAATCATAGAGCCTATGTAATTCTGCTTACATGGTAAAATTCAACATTGTATAATGCACAGCAATGCATTATACAGTGTATGTGTGTATATGCATAGTGTGATTTAGCTGAGTTAATCCTACTACTGTGGCTTTAATTCTTGCACTTCTCAATGTGTAAGTTTCTGCAGGTGATAACTGTGCTAATGTATGTTTGGCATCTAACATTTCTGTAATAAAAAGCCTTGTACTTAATGCACTCTGCTCCTGCTGTCTACATAATAGAGAAGTAACATTTAGATGCTCACCTATGGGATACGACATTTGCATTTCTGATGCTTCAAGCCAAGATACAAAAGAATTTGGTTTTCAAATCGGAGGATTTTTATTCACTGTTTTTGTGGACATAAACAACCTATTTCATCATAGCACCTTCCCAACAGAAAAGTGTGACTTGATTCCACTGACAACTGCAGACACTGCAGGAACAGTGTGCAGAAAAAGTCTGAAAGGGCCCTAACATTGCAAGATCATTCCATTGGTTCTTTTTCTTTCTATTTTTACAGCAAACAGACTTGACCAGTCAGTAAATACCACAGTGTTTCACAAAAACAAACCAGAACCAGTATAACCGCTTCCATTTTTTGCAACAGGCAGAGGTGAAAGACTTTCTCTTTGATGCAAAGTGTTGCCACGTAAAACTTTCAGGAGCCCCTTGGGAAGGCAACTGTGCAGCTGCAGCAACTTTCTACTCTGGACATTTTTCAGTGAGGTCCCTTTACTACCCAAGCCCCGAGTTAACTGACCTGAAAGCCAAAAGCTGCAGTTCCGGGGACATGGTGAATGCTCAGACATCCCATCTCCTCGTGGTCTGGGTGACTGCTGCCGTGGTGATGTACATCTCAAATGGACTTTGCCATGGTGATAACGGTGTCTGGCTTGGTTAACACCATCACCTGGAGAAACGAGACTTTGTATAAGCAATAGAGTCCTTACTGACTTACCTTAACCTTGGAAGCAGAGCTAAAGGACTGATAAAAGGAGAACATCAGCAGTAGAAGATGCCGAAGACAAAACAAGGACTAGAAAAGCAGGAAGTCAACAAGCAATGGTGGTGACTGGGTTAAAGGGTGACCACTGACTCAGCTCAGGACCAAAAAAGCTTGACCCCCTGCACCTTCACATGCTAATTTACATGGCAAGCAAGAACAATTTACCCAGTGGAAGACAGAGTATTAATTAATGATATATTTGGTAACTTCTGACCAGCGAAAAGCAATCTTTTTTACCCTCTGAAACATACATAACCTGTCGCTTGCAAGGCTAAGACGTGCTAGCCTTGGGCAGCTGCCGCCTGGCGACGGTGAGCGCCGTGTAACGATCCCGCTTTGGGGACAACACCGGCTCCGCGCCCGCACACCCGGCGCTGCCCGGCCGAGGCG
>NW_009911029.1:0-933 GCF_000696875.1 Nestor notabilis
CCCAAACCCCCCATGGGAACCACCAAATTCTCCAGGCACCCCTATCACAGGAACCCCTAAATCCGCTGCACAGCTTTGGCCATGGGAACCCCTGAGGGAACCCCCAAAAACCCCTGAGCAACCTCAGCCATGGGAACCCCCAAATCTCCCTTGGGACGCCAACCACAGGAACCCCCACGAGACTCCCAAGCCCCCCCAGGCAACCGCAGCCATAGGGACTTCCAAACCCTCCAGGCACCCCAGGGTCCCCCTGGACTGCTGCCACCACGGGCCTCCCCCCCACCTCGGTGCCAGCCCCCTGTTGTCAGCAGTGCCCAGCTCACCAGGGCAGGCGATGCTGAAGCACTGCTGCTCCTCCGCAGCCTGCCCGTGGCACCGGTGCAGCACTCCAGGCCGGTGCTGGTGGCAGCCTCGTATACGCCGCTGCAAGCCAGGGCCACAGGAGCGAGTGCAGGTGCCCCATGGCCCCCATGGCCCCCACTCACCGCAATCCTGCTCATCATCCCCACTAGCACCACAGTCCAGCACACCATCGCACACCTGTAACACCAGGGTGGTGCTGAGCCGGGGAGGGGGATCCTGGTGGCACCAGAGCAGGGTTGGGATCCTTGTACCCTGATACCTGCTGGAAGGCAACACATTTGCCCCCATCACAGGCATATTCAGCACAGGGACCTCCTGTCCTGTTGCTCCCACCGGCAAGGCTGCGGCTCCCTGTGGAGGTGACGGTCCATGGTGGGGTGACTGAGGCAGGGTGGCAGTCCCCATCCATGACTCCAGCCCACAGTCCCCTGCCCTCATCACAGAGCAGCTCATCCTCGCCCCGGGGACAGTCAGTGGCCCCATCACAGACCCTTGACACATTGAGGCACATGCCACCGTCACAAGTAAAGTGCCCCAGGCATGGCGGGATGGTGGTGGAGCCTGAGCCAG
>NW_009911029.1:1111-1387 GCF_000696875.1 Nestor notabilis
CCTAGCCCAACTCATCCCGACCATCGTGGCAGTCAGCCTCGCCATCACAGAGCCAGCCCCGTGGTGCACACTCCCCACTGCCGCACGTGAAGGCCGAGGGGCCGCATGCCAGTGCTGCAGGTGGTGGGTCACCATGGGGTGCCCGGCCCCATGGTCCCCACCGTGTGCCATCCCAGCACAGGGGCTATGGGGTGCTATATGGGGGTCTGGCTGCCCCACAGCATCACCACCCCTAACCTTCTGAAGTGTTGGCAGTGGGCATGGCAGCGGGCAGTG
>NW_009911029.1:1872-2072 GCF_000696875.1 Nestor notabilis
GCCTCATGCCTTGAGGCAGAGACCCCCAGGGTCAGGCACTACAGACCACAGGGATGGAGGATCAGGACCCCTTGCTGTGAAGCTCAGACCCCTTCCCAGTGGTGCACAGATGCCCAGAGATGAGGGCCTCAGAACCACTTTGACACGGGGCACAGACCCCAAGAGATGAGGAGCTCAGACCCCCTCACTATGGGGCACAG
>NW_009911030.1:0-260 GCF_000696875.1 Nestor notabilis
ATGGGATGGGGATGGGAATGGGGATGCGGATGGGGATGGGGATGGGGATGGGATGGAGCCGGGAATGGGGACGGAGACGGGATGGGGATGGAGCCGGGATGGAGCTGGGATGGGGATGGGATGGAGATGGGGATGGAGCCGGGAATGGAGATGGAGCTGGGGATGGGGATGGGATGGGATGGGGATGGGGATGGGCTATAGTTTGGGTTCTGGGTTTTTTTGTTTGTTTGGGCTAGTGTGGGCTGTGGTTTTGTGGTTTC
>NW_009911030.1:422-868 GCF_000696875.1 Nestor notabilis
GGATGGGATGGAGCTGGGATGGAGCCAGGAATGGAGATGGAGCTGGGGATGGGATGAAATGGGGACGGGATGGAGATGGGATGGAGCTGGGAAGGAGCCAGGAATGGGGATGGGATGGGATGGAGCTGGGATGGGATTAGAGCTGGGATGGGATGGGATGGAGCTGGGATGGGATGGGATGGAGCTGGGATGAAGATAGAGCTGGGATGGGATGGGATAGAGCTGGGATGGGATGGGATGGAGCTGGGATGGGGATAGAGCTGGGATGGGATGGAGCTGGGATGAGGATAGAGCTGGGATGGGGACAGTCGGAGCCGGGCTGTGGGCACTGACCCCCGTGTCCCGCAGTTCCGGAACTGCATCCTGCAGCTCTTCGGGAAGAAGGTCGACGACGGCTCCGAAGTGTCCACGTCCCGCACGGAGGTTTCCTCCGTGTCCAACTCCTC
>NW_009911031.1:0-339 GCF_000696875.1 Nestor notabilis
GGAAACCTCGGCCCAGGGTGGTTTTCCTGGGAAAGCCAAGGTTGGGAAAATAGCTGGGAAAAACCCACTGCGGAGCCCCTGGGGGAGCTGCTCCTCCAGCCGGCGCCTCCACAGCACCCACCCATGGGTGCCTGCAGCCTGTGTGCTGGGTGCACCCCCAGAGCGGGAGCAGCAGCTCACGGAGGGGATCCTGCCCCTCTGCTGCGCTCTGGGGAGACCTCCTCCTGCAGCCCTGATCCAGCTCTGGGGAACAGAACAAGAGGGACGTGGAGCTGCAGAAGTGAGGCCAAAGGAGGCCACGGAGCTGCTGCGAGGGCGGGAGAAGCTCTGCTATGGGGA
>NW_009911031.1:634-1077 GCF_000696875.1 Nestor notabilis
TAGTGGAGGGTGTCCCGGCCCGTGGCAGGGGTTGGGACTGGAGGAGCTTTAAGGTCCCTTCCAACCAAAACCATTCCATGAATCTATGATCCCCGGGGGTGGGAAGGGCAGTGCTGCGGGTCCTGGTCCTGGTACTATCCCAGCTCTGTGCTTGCAGGAGAAGGAGATCATGAAGGAGCTGCTGGAGAACGGTCCTGTGCAAGGTAAGGGGACGTGTACCCCAGAGCTGGGTGCTGCAGTGGCCGGGGGGGGAACCACCCTACCCGAGGCCGGGACCCCTCCACCTCAGCTCCATCCCTGCTCAGTGTTACCCCGTGCCCCTGCTCCCGCGGCCTCATCTCGCTGCTCACACCAGCACTTGGTGCTCATTAGCTCCAGGGATTTAATCTCCATCTTGGCACTTGGGTTTGGTTTATTTCATGTTTTTAATCCTCCTCCACCTC
>NW_009911031.1:1349-1681 GCF_000696875.1 Nestor notabilis
ACCGGGTAGGTGGGGGACAGCGGGGGGGTCTGGTGTCCCCTTGCTTGGGGCAGGGAGAGGAAGCAGGAAGGGAAGGAGGGTGCAGGGTGCGATGGGGGCTGCGGGTGTGCAGTGCTGAACCCCTGCAAAGGATGGAGGTGGGTTGGAGGTGCAGATTCCAGCAGCTTCCTTCCTGCTCCCCATGGCTAAATATACCTGCCTGTATTCTGGGAGCGGACGTAAATACCTTGTCCGGGCCTGCGGGGAGGTGCTGAGGCTGGGA
The DNA here is from genome assembly GCF_000696875.1 of Nestor notabilis. Taxonomy (NCBI): domain Eukaryota; kingdom Metazoa; phylum Chordata; class Aves; order Psittaciformes; family Psittacidae; genus Nestor; species Nestor notabilis. The sequence goes on from NW_009911031.1 coordinate 1,612, forward strand.
AAGGAGTGGGTGCTGGATGGGGTGATGCCTGCAGTATGGGGCGCGTAGGGACCCCCCTTTCACCACCCTC
>NW_009911032.1:0-270 GCF_000696875.1 Nestor notabilis
CTGCCGGCCGCGCCGGGCTCCCCTGAGCCCTCGGCACCTCAGGCCGCGGTGTGGGGCAGCCGGTTGCTTCGATTGGAGCTGATATATTGTTTACTTCAAAACCTGGTTTTTTGAGGAAGTTGGGGAGGTGGGAGTAAAAAAATCAAACATTTATCATAATTCTGACTGTTCCGCAGCAGGAGAAAACAAAGATCAGAGATAGCCTGGTGGGGATCACCCATTGAGTACCCAGCAGGAGACTGGCTGAGCTGCTCCCACAGTTAGCGAATC
>NW_009911032.1:420-16838 GCF_000696875.1 Nestor notabilis
GGGCAACCTGTGCCAGGGCCTCAGCACCCTCACAGGGAAGAACTTCTTCCTTATCTCCCAGCAAACACAAGCTCGTGTTTGCCAGCTTCTTCACCACTGGCTCCCATCAGCCAGCCCCGCACCACCACATGTGAAAACGTAGTAGATCTTGGGCTTCATAGTTTTGTTTATTTTTTTTTCATCTTTCTGGGGTGCCTTTCCAAAGCTTTTGCTGGCTTTCTCCACAAATAGGAGAGGGGAGGGATGCCTACTGAAAACATGTGCATCTACACGCACGTAGGAGGTAGGTGAGAATATCCTGGCTCTGGGAGATAGAGGTTTCTGAGAAAGCAGGCAGCACCCAGAGAACCATGAAAAACCTGGGGCGGAGGTGTGTGTGACCCCAGCATGAGTGATGCTCCTGTGGTCCCAGCACCAGCCATGCCTAGAGGAGAGCTCCCAGGGCAGCTCCGAGCCCACCATTCATCTGGCTGCTTGTGAAAGCCTCAGAGTCCCAGAGACAGTGGGGACATGCATATGGCAGGTCCCTGAGTGCGTGCCCAGCCCAGAAGCCAACTTCACGCCAAGGAGCCAGAGCAATGCTTTAACTGTCTCTCTGACTTCAACCCCGTGGCCTTTCCAAACCCTTCTTCACCAGCTACCTGCAGTTCAGGACAGCCTGTGGCCCAAGGTAGGTATCAGGCCAGCTGAGCTCACAGCCACCTCCCCAGTGTTCTCAGCACCCTCCCTGTCCAACTAACCCACCACAGGTTCCATTTACCTTCAGGACAGCTTGGCTGTGGGGCAGCAGATGCCAGGAGAAGGCGAGGTGAGAGGAGCTCAGGTGGCTTCTTCAGGGATCTTCACCTTCCCCAGGGCAGTGAGGAACAGCTCTGTCCAGCTGTGGGGAGGTTCACAGCTCTAAGATCTGGGGTACTCATAAAATCAAAGCACCCAGCATGAGTCTGGGGACCTTAAAGCTCATCCAGTTCCAACCCCCTGCCATGGGCAGGGACACCTTCCACTAGAGCAGGTTGCTCCAAGCCCCATCCAAGCTGGCCTTGAACACTACCAGGGATGGGGCAGCCGCAGCTTCTCTGGGGCAAATGGCAACCTGTGCCAGGGCCTCACCACCCTCACAGGGAAGAACTTCTTCCTTATATATAACCTAAATCTCCCCTGCTTGAACCCATTCCCCCTTGTCCTGTCACTACAGTCCCTGATGAAGAGTCCCTTTCTAGCATTCTTGTAGGCCCCCTTCAGATTCTGGAAGCTGCTATGAGGTCTTTATGCAGCTTCTCTTCTCCAGGCTCAATCCTTCCGCCAACAGGCAGAGGAGGCTTCCAGTGAAAGCAGGGAGCAGAGATGTCTGCTTTGTGTGAGAAGAGCAGGAAGGCAAACGCAGGAGGATTCAGGAGAGGTGCTAGTCTGATTGTACCCAAGTGACACAGATGCCTGGACAGATGGGCAGGAGCAAAGAACAGACTGACGTGTCTCCAAAATATGTGTACCAGATACAACTAGACTGAATTCCTTTCCAGAATTTTCCTGCGTTTGTCTTCCTACGGTTCTCCATGAAGATAAGAGTGTGGTCAAAGCCCCTGCCATGCTTTGTGCTTGCTAGGGCCAAGTGGGAGGTGGGAAGCTGGGCTCCCATTCACCAGCTTCCCACTGCTTGTGCATGTATAGGCCATTGTGAAAACATCACGCGAGGGCGTCAGAAGTGCTCCAGAAATAGAGCAGAATATAAAAGCACACAAGATTGCCCATGAGTCAACAGCACAGTGCTGCAACGGAGAATGTAAAGCTGGCAGGTTCAAGGAAATGATTATCCTCTTGACTTTGTACCTGTGAGACACAACTGGGTACTAGCTCTAATCTGGGGCTCCCCAGAAGAAGATGGATCTACCATCTACATTTACATCTACATCAACATCTACATCTACATCTACATCAGGGTCTGCAGTGATCAGAGCAATGGGTTTAAACTTAAACAGGGGCTCTGCCATGGGCAGGGATACCTCACCTAGACCATGTATGAGCCACCCAAGGCTCTGTCCAACCTGGCCTTGAGCACTGCCAGGGATGGGGCACTTACCACTTCTCTGGGCAACCTGTGCTAGTGCCTCACCATCCGTGCAGTAAAGAACTTCTTCCTTATATCTAACCTGAACTTCCCCCAGCTCTGGGATGGTGAGGTGGTGACACCTCTATACTCAGGAACTTTCCAAACCCAATGGGACAGGGCTCTGAGATACCCGGTGTAGTTTTGCCACCACCCCTGTATGGAGCCAGGGCTGGACCACAGACCTCCTGAGCCCCTTCCAGCCTAGAATCTACCTGATGCTCTAACATGCTTTGTGCAGTGGTGAGGTGGTTGATTAGAAGATGACTGCGCAATGCTGTTGCTTAGCTGACCTGGGACATGGAAAACACCAACCCGTCACCCACAGCTTGACTCTTCCATCTAGCTGATGCCCCTGATACCAGAACTGCCTTACATCTCCTGCTGACTTCAGAAGTTCTGATACCATGGAGAAACCGGAGGAGATGAGCACTGGAGAAAGTAAGTCACTGTGGAAAAACTCTGCAGGTTTAATGGGAGGCTTTAAGGAGAAGCCTGCATGCAAAATGACAGGTCTGCAATAGCCAGGGATGGGGTTGCTTATAGTAACACTCAGAGGGTTGCATGTTCTGGGTTACATGAGAAGCAGCTCCTTTGGTTATGCTTTACTCTGTTCTAGAGGAGAAGAGGTTTGGGCACATATGTTCGTGGTTTGGCGTGGTTCTTGTGTTTTTCCACTGAAGCAGTTGAGTATTTTTAGGCTGAAAGAGATGGCTCTGTGCTATGCTAGGATCAGCATGAAGGATCTGTGCTATGAAGGATCAGAGCAGCCCTGTGCAGGCATGATGCTGCTGCTGTCTCTCCCCATTAAAGTGAAATACAGAGAGTGGAGTATGAGAGTGAAATCTGACAGAACACCTATGGGGAAAGGTGTAGTAGGAGCCACCATCGTTGGCCACAACAGGGGTGGGATTGAGGGTGGGAAGAGGGGACTCCAAGGTGCTGGCTGGTGGCCTGCACATACATTAGCTGCTGGGCTCAGACAACTGTGTTGGACAGCATCAACCAGCACCACTGTTTCCTGAAGCTGAGATGTCTACTTTTCCTCCACTGGGGGGCTGAATGCCAGAAACCCATCACTTTCAGGAAAACAACCTGGTCCACGCAACCTGGTGCACTGGTAAGGCAATCGTCTTTGTAGGGAACACTGGCACTGAGGTCCAGCACACAGAGCACAGCTTGGCCAGCATTGCTGGTCAGTGGGATGCAAGGTAGCAGCTTCCAGAGGGACCAGTGCAAAGCTCTGAGGGCTATGAGCTGTGCAGAGACCCTGCCAAGAAGGACCTGCGCGTGATGGTAGGTGCCAGGTTGAATACAAACCACACATCTACCTTGTGAATCAAGTCTTGAGAAGTGGAGCCAGCAGACTGAAGGAAGAGCAGTGCCAGCACATACCAATGCAGGATAGTTCCTGTGATCCAGAATGCCCTGAAACAGACCCATTTGAACCACATCTTTGGCAAAGAGAGAGGAAGCATGGACATGGGAAGATGTGGGCTCCCAGCACTCTGGTGCTGTGTACGACTCCAGAGTTGTTGTGCCCTGCTGGCCTCTTGCTGGCTGCTCCCCACAGCCTGGCCTAATGACAGCTACAGGCAAGCTTCTCTTTGGAAAGAATTTCACATTTTCCACAGACATCCTCAAAACTAGGAAACCCAGTTAGGCGCAGTGAGTCTGAGAGGGGGCTGTGGCCTTGGGTGGAGAGGAACAGAGGGAAAACCCAACCAGAAGCTGCAGCAACCAGGACATTGCAGAGGTTCCCAGACAGCAGAGAGACCAGACCACGATGTCTGCTCCAACTCTTGATTTATTGAACATTACAAAATACTCTGCATATATTTTCACATTAAAACAATATTCTTGCAAATAAGAGATTAAGTCTTGAGTCATTCATGGTGCTCATGGCTACAGAAAACACTGACCCAGCTAGGGATTTAGTATGGCCCAATTATCAGCAATCAAAATGAGAATAAGGCATACCAGAAATGCAAAACTATATAAAAACCTTTTAAAAACTTCATGCTCATCCAGCGGAACAGGTACCAAGCACAATAATGGCCTTTGTTGAGCCTTGCTGACAGCACCAGGGGGTACCACCAGCTCGCCTGCTCCACACTGGGCTCACTCACCCAGTACATCCAAGTATCCCCTTGTCACCTGCTGTCCCAGCACACCCCTGTAGCTGGAACAGGCAGTTATTTACCTGCTCTGGGGCATTACCAGCCCAAATCCCCATTCTTCCTTCAGAGGAGCTAATGCCCAGCTGCTGTGCTGAGCTTTTGTATGCAGAGCAGCTTTTGGGGAGCAATTCTTGGTCTTCAGGGTGACACTAAGGCTGTTGCCACTGGGTCCCACCAGCCTCTCAGGAGGCCCCAGGGGTGGCTCGGGGGTAGTGGGGACAGACCTTTGGAGATGCACTCAGTTCTCACCTATCACCCCTGTTCCTGATGTACATTCATACCTGCTGCTGCCTCACTCCTTGCCCTACGACCAGCCCTCCTATTTGATGGGCCCCAGGCAACTGGAGGGTCTGGGATGCAGGCAGGATGAATGCCAAGGATGCTGTGCAGGCAGCTGTCCCCTAGCAAAGTCTGAAAGCTGAACACGGCAGCTTTGGGAACACATCCAGGCCACAGGTGTGAGGCTGGCACAGCAGGTTGGCTGCTAGAGGAGTCCCTGTGCGTACAGGTTTACTAGTCCAGCTTCCTGTGAAGCCAGAGCCCAGGAGCGCTGCTCCCAGTCCTGAGAAGGTCATGGCCTTGCCTCTGTGGTACCTCCATAAACCAGCAACGCAGAGCTGCCGTGGCAAGAAGCCCATCTCTGGCCTTCTGGGTGGTTCCTGTGAGGAACCAGCACTATAGCCACCATAAAGTCAACAGCTCATCACTTGGTGTGGATGGGCTCCCATGCACTGGTGCCACTCCCAGTGCTCTCCCCAGAGGTCTACTCACAGGCAGGTTGGAGATCAGCTCCACCATGCTCCTGCACCCATAAGCAGCCACAACCTATTAACCAGCACCCATACACCCCAGGGCAGCACAGCCATGACAGGATGGAGTCCAGTTGGGATCCCAACCCTGGGAGGAACATCTCTGCCCTCCCAGCTGCACAGATATGTAGGAAGCAGAGAGGAAGAATGAGGTTTGGGGTCTGGGTGGATGGAAGCTGGTACCTGCTGTTGCAGCAGAAATCCCAGTTACCGACCAGTTTGTGTCAGTAGGTGCATGGGCAAAGCCCACCCTGGAGTGCAGCTCTGGGAGGAGTAGTGGGTTCTCCTGCCACTCCTGGAGTTTATGGAAACTCACAAGCTTTACAATGCAAGACAGCAGAGTGGTCACAGCCCACTCATGGCCCCCAGCCCCTTCCCTGTCCGCAGTGTGCCCTCACAGGTGGCTCGCTCTGTTGAACATGAGCCACCTGGGCTCCGCGGTGGGCAGCACCCTGCCCTGCTCCTCCATGGCCATCAAAGGCTGCAGCTCCTGCTGCTCAGCGCCATCAGGGCTGCTGTCACTCTGTGACCGCCCATTCTTGGAAGCATGGCTGGGGAACTGGAAGCAGGAGCTCTGCTCCGTCATGGCCTGGCTTGCAGACTGGGGTTGCTCCTCCGGCACAGGGCAAGCGAACCACCTGTGCTGAGGTCCACTCTCAATGCCTGGCGGGGAAGCAATGCTCTCCAGGGAGGAGATGCTTTGGTTCCACGCCTTCTGCATATCCACTGGCACGATTTTGGTGGTCTCCGAGGAGATGTAAACAGCCAGATCAGCCTGGTCTCCTTTCCATGGCAGCTCCTTCTCTGCCAAGGTGGGCGAAGGTGGGATGATACAGGGGCTGGGGCAGACATCCAGGCTGTCTGGGGATGCAGAAAGAGTGACAGTGAGATTTTGCACAGCTGGTATTTTCTCCTCGGGCCCTGCAAACATTGCAGAACCAACCACTATCAAATGGCCAGCTGGTCCAGGCACGCAGGAGCCACCAGGGAGGCTCTGCCATGCTTCCAGAGCCACAGAGAATAGGGATTCTCCCATTCATGCTCTGCTGACTTTGGGTTTGCCCAGGCCAAAGCAATTTAGTGCCCCAGGAAGGACAAGTTACTTTAACAGCAGCTGCCCTGGCATGGGAGCACCAGTGCCTACCAGAAGCTCTCAGCACCTCAGCAGTGCCTCGAGCAATGAACACAATCCCCTCGTCATCCTCTCTCTCCGTCTCTGAGCTATCACTCTCCTCCTCCTCTGAGCTGACCATCACCAGGACAGGAGCTGCAGCCAGATGGAGGGAGTTGCTTTGGAGGTTGGGGAACCCTGTGGGGGAAGGACTGCACCCATGGGAGAAGGACTTGGTGATAATACAACCCCTAGTGCTGTTGTGCCACCATGCTGGCAGTAGGCAGGCACAGGGGGCTGCTCTCATCCCATCCCATCCCATCCCATCCCATTCCACCAGGTACCCATGCAGGACTTGCAAACCTTGCCTGCCACTGGCCTCACCAGCATCCTGCCAGGGGATGTTTCTGTGCATCTTATCATTGGGAGCCTCTCTGGTCACAGAGATGTTCTTCTGTGAAGGAAGAGGGACTATTTGGGGCCTGCCCCGCACAAACCCCGCAAGACAGGGTAACATTGAGGACCCAGCTTCCCACCCCAGCCAGATTCCTAGCCCTTAGGCATTAAATCTTCATAGCCTACAACAAACAGCTCAGATGCAATGGCTTCAAAACATCTCAATGAGAGAAGATACCTAAGCCTCAGTTTAAGCCACAGGGCCTGGATCTGCAATGATGTTCAGGCTACTTTACACTGAGTGCTCTTGGAAAACAAATTTGAGGCTTCCTCAGGGCTTGGGACTGCTTTGCTCAGAGAAAAGCCACCCCACAGCAGTGCTGGCATGGTGAGGACACATGGACATGCAACACCCATGTGCTCACACACAGCATATGACAGGCTGAGAGAGTTGGGCTTGTTCAGCCTGGAGAAGAGAAGGATCCAGGGACAACTCATAGCAGCTCCCAGTGCCTAAAGGGACTACAAGAAACCTGGAGAGGGGCTTTGGATAGGGGCCTGTTGGGACAGGACAAGGGGAATGGCTTTAACCTGACAGAGGGGAGGCTGAGACGAGATCTTGGGAAGAAGTTCTTCCCTGTGAGGGTGCTGAGGCCCTGGCACAGGTTGCCCAGAGAAGCTGTGGCTGCCCCATCCCTGGCAGTGTTCAAGGCCAGCTTGGATGGGGCTTGGAGCAACCTGCTCTAGTGTAAGGTATCCCTGCCCATGGCAGGGGGTTAGAAATAGGTGAGCTTTAAGTTCCCTTCCAACCCAAACCAGGCTGTGATTCTATGATATGCAGGACTGAGATGAGATGAGCAGTTTTCCCCACTGTCTCTGCAGCTGCTGATGCCATTCAGCACCTCACTTACACCCCACTGTCTGCATCCTGGGGGAGGCCAAATCTCAGAGCTAGGAAACGAGCAGGAGGCTGGGGAGTGCTTGCCTTTTTTCTGCCCTTCTCCTTCAGCCTGGCCTTACTCTTGGAGGAGCAGATGTTGTGCTTTGTGGACTTGAAAGTCTCCAGCCGCCTCTTCATGTTCTGCCGGAAGATTTCTTTGTCTTGGCGCTCTTGTTTATCTGGAGAGATGAAGTGACGGCTGTAGCTGGCCTTGTAGGAGAGGCAAAGAGACACAGGGTGAGCAGCTGGCCCCACAGAGCATCCTACATCCCTGCTCCTCTTGTGAGTGCTGCTACCCTCAGGGTCAGCTGCACGCCATGGCCAGGGAGTGCTCACCCGCCGGCGTGGCTTGTAGAGGCTCCCTCGCAGCACATGGTGCATGGCAGCATCCTCCTTGTCCCGCCGGCTCCGCACTGTGTCGATCACCTGCAAGTCCAGGCATGCGCCGCTCCCACTCTCCCTCCTGGGGAGAGATGGACATGGAGGGAGATGGAGATAGAGATGGAGTTGGCGGGACCGGGCTGCCTGCCCTCATCCTGCCAGGCCGCTGCCAGCCCAGGGGTTTGGGGGGATGCTTGTACTCACAAGAGGTTTGTGACTGATGACTCTGAAATGGACGTGCGGCTGGGCATTGAGGGCAGTGCCAGCTTGGCAGCAGAGAACACATGTCCACCCTGGGAGATGGGAGGGCAAGGCTGGCATCAGGGCAGCAAGGACCCACTTGGCTGGGGAGTTTCCCACTGCCTCGCCAGCAGGTACATGTGTGGCCACACATGGTGGGGCCACCACCCCAGGCAACCAGCTCCTCTTGGGGCCATCCCACCACCCAATCCCCACCATATGTCCTTACCTGGTCAACGAAGCTGATAGCATCACGGATGTTCAGCTTGTAGTAAACGTCCCAGATCTCATCCCTCAGCCTGTAGGCAGATTTCCGCATCAGGATCTGGCTCAGGTACTTCTTGTCAAACTGTTCCCACCTGCCATAAGATGAAGACATGGGTGTTTAGCACCATCCAAGGTTGAGTGTCCAAAGCATGCCGAAAGCAGGCTGGGCAATAGGACGTGGCTGTGCCCAGGGACACACTGTCAGAGAGAGCAGGAGCACAAGGAACATGCTGAGGCTTCACCCCTGCCCAAGGGGAAGCCAGAGACCAGTGGGTCTGTGGGACTGGGACTGGGGTCAACGGCTGCCCAGTTGGAGCACTTCCCCTCCAGGAAACAGGCTTTTTTCATCCTGTTCCTGTCGATGTGCTGCAGATAAACACTGCCCAGGCCTTAGCAGGACCAGTCCCTCCTCAGCACCCAGCTCTCCACCCATGGAGAGGCACTGGGCCATCGCCCCATGCCCCATCCCTGGCAATGCTCAAGGCCAGGTTGGACGGGGCTTGGAGCAACCTGGTCTAGTGGGAGGTGTTCCATGGCAGCTTTAAAGTCTCTTCCAATGCAAACCATTCTATGATTGCCACTGCCACGGGCACCCCAAAGGCCCCAGGTAGCTCCAGCACAGGCAAGCAATGCCAGCTCCTGCAGCATCCCCAACCCCACCTGCCTGACCTCTCTCTGGGGTGCTTTAGGTACTCCAGTCTGCTGCATAATAGCAGGCACATGGTCCCTTTCCAGATGGACTGATGGATGGACATACAGCCTTCTTGGTCCTACTGCCCTGCCCAAAGCAGGGCTGTCCTTCATCAGGGACCCTGCGATGTCCCCATGGCTGGCATTATGTCCCCCTTGCACCTGATGGCTGGCAGAGGATCCTGGCTAAGACCCTCACTTGTCCCGCCAGTAGTGGTAGCCATGGTGCCCCACAATGTCCTCCACTGCTGCCAAGATGTGGTCAAAGGCCTTGAGTGAGGAGAAAAGGGTGAGAGCAGTGACAAGACTGCGGGTGCCCCAGGGGTGCTGAGGCAGCGCAGGGAGCTGGGCAGTCTCCAGCACCAGCACCTACATGCTCATGCAGCTCCTCATTCAGCGTGGGCTTGTGGTGATCACTGCGCTTCACTTTCAGCCATGTCACCAGGGGTTTGATGGTGAGGCCCTGGAATGTAGGAAAAGGCAAGGGAAAGACTAGGAGGGTGAGAGGGTGAGTGGCTGGGGCAAGGGGAGCAGAAGTAGCAAGAAGTCCCTAAACCATGTCACTAGGGGACATGGTTTAGTGGTGGACTTGGAAGTCCTGGGGTAAAGGCTGGACTTTATGATCTTAAAGGTCTGTTCCAACCCACCTGCTTCTATGATTCTATGAAGTTACTGGGGACAGCAGCTATGCCAGCAGCGCATACCCCTACCAACCCGACCTTCTGTGCCTGGAACCTGGGCGATGCTTCCATGTCCAAGGCAGCGACCATGTTATACCCCTTCAAGTCCCCCTTCCTGTAGGATCGCATCCATCCTCCCTCCGTCTCCCCTTCCTGGGGTGCATGGACTGCAGAGTCAGGGTCCATCAGCAGCTTTGTAAAGAGAACATTCTCAACACACTGGTGCTGCTGTTGGAGCCAGTCCCAGAACAAGATGCCAATGGGGAAACAATGTGCGCCATGGCACTACCATTGCAACAGTCACCACTGTGGTCCTGCACACCAGCATCGTGATGGATGAAGTGCCAGGAGGCACCAAGAACCAAAGGTCACTTGAAAAGAAGTACTTGCTCCAAGCACATGTCCCCAAGCACCCACCTGGCCCCCCCAGGCCAGCGCTGGGGCAAGAAGGCAGCACTGGAGAAGGTCACAGTGCCCTTCCTCACCTGCACAATGACAGTGAAGAACACCACCACGATGGTCGTTGCCACAAAGTAGTCCTTGGCTTTCACCTTTGTCCTGTCCAGCAAGATGACCAGGGCAAAGGCCACGGCCCCTCGGAGGCCACCATATGACATGACCACTTGATCAATCCTGTCCAGAGGGATGAGGCGGAAGCGGTTGAGCACACAGGTCTGCAGGACAACACCTAGGGAAGAAGGAGAAGGAGAGCCTGGGACGCCAGCAGGGATGCTGGGATGCTCCTGGAGACGGAGCAAACCCCAGCCAGGAGCCGTGGCTGGCCTCATGCCCCAGCATTTTTTGGGGGATGCCACCTTTTGGTATGAAAAGAGTTGGGTGCTACTGGACAGAAGCATCAATGGGCAGACTGACCCACAGCTCTGAAGAGCAGGATAAAGAACAGGGTGCCCAGCACCAGTGCTGTGTCCCATGCCCATTTGGAGGTGTCCACAGCTGAGATGCCCAGAAACATGAAGATGATGGTCTCTGAGCTGCTGGCCAGTGTCTTCATGGTGTACTTGACTGTGGTGCGGGACTTCTGGGAGATGTTGGCTTCCACATACTTCTTGCAGCAGATCCCACAGAAGGTGACTCTGCAGAGAGGCAGAAGGAGCTGGCATGACCTTGTGGTGGGATGAGGAGTGGGTCTGCTCACCACCTCTTGCTGCTCAGCTCTGCACCCCTGATTTCCTGGACCCCCCCTCCATGGGATACCCCAGAACTCACGCCAGGATGGAGGAGAGTGAGACCATCTCAGCAGCAAGGTACGCAACGTAGGCCAGGAGGAAAACAAAGAGTGGCTCGATGATGCGCACGCGCTTGGTGAACCGTGTGATCAGGGCCAGGAGGAAGGCAAAGAGCAGCCCCACGGCCATGCCCCCCAGGCTCACCAGGAAGAAGGAAGCTGGTGGGGAGAGAAGACTCATCTGCACCATAAGCAATCAAGCCCAGCTCCTGTGTCCCCATGACCATACCATGCTAGGCTGGCCTTTGTGCTCCCACCCGGGTCCCTACCAACGTATTCCATGATCACAGTCAGGATGAGTAGACAAGGCCCTCAGTGACATGGTTCAGTGGTGGCCTTGGCAGTGCTGGGGAATGGTTGGACTTGATGACCTTGAAGGTTTTTTCCAACCTGGTTGATTTTATGATTATGATTCTATTATTCTGATTATGTGACCACTGAGATGGAGACGACAGAGTTGTGGTGCTCACTGCCACAGAGTAGACCAGCACCTGTGCTTTCCCACAGCACTACCATGCTGGAGAAAAAGGTGGAGGGGCTGGTGGGGCACATACTCACCTATCCCCTTCACGTAGTCTGTGGCATGGACGTGCGCTGCACCCAACTCCACAAAAGAGTTGAAGACCTTGTACAGCACCTGCAGGCAAGGCAAATCCCTTGGGGAAGGCAAGGTATTGTCCTGCCTTGAGAGGGACAGCACCCACAGACAGGATGTACCCTGCAGTAGGGGCATCACCCACCCCAAATCTGCCAGGTAACAGCTCATCTCAACAGACAAGGTCCCATAGGGCCAGAAGAGAGGAAAGACCAAGACAGCATGGGGCTGCCCCTAGCGTGGGGATGTCACCTGCATCCTCTGCCTATCCTGGGGGCCTCCAGTGCCCTGGCCCACACCTGGCTCCACATTAGGGTCCTCCAAGCTCCAACTCACCACGGTGACAGCATCATTCAGGAGAGACTCGCCAAACACGATGATGAAGAGGGTCTCATTTACATGGACCTCTTCAAAGACAGCCAGCACTGCCACGGGGTCCACAGCTGAGATGAGGCTGCCGAAGAGCAGGAAATCCATCAGCCCAGCTTCAACACCTGGATCTGCTAGGACAGAAGGGCAAAGCTCAGGCAGACCATCTGCCTCAGAGCTCCTCTCACCAGCCTGAAACAAGCCAATCCCTCATCTGCTCCTTGTCATTTGGCTGCAGCATCCCACCTTGGGATGTGGTGGGCTGAGCCTGGGAGTGCTCCCAGATCCCTGCGGTCTCCCAAGCAAAGTGGGGCTCAGCACATGCTTGCTGCAACATGAGAGCAGCAGGGTTTGGATGTGCCCCTTGCACCCAGGTGCGTCACTGCCCCTCCAGCAGGTATGGGCCAAAGGAGGCTTAGCAGCCCCACCTCAGGTCCAGGCATCAAGCAGTTCCTCGGGACTCAGGAGAGCTCAAACACAGCCCAGGCCAGCGAGGGCCAGTGGCTCCAGCCAAGGACAGGGAGCACAGCAGTGAGCCAGCAGAGCTAGTCAAGGTCTGGGACAAAAATAGCAAAGGCATGAGTCACCCAGTGCCAAGCTGGACCCATTTGCTCTGCATGCTTGACGGTCCTGCCAGAGCACTGTTCCCAGGATGCCAGGACCCTGCTCCTGCTGTAATTCCTGAGAGTCCATGGCAGGTTAGGGCAGTGGGCTCTGAACTTGGGTGTGCTTTGCACCTTCAACCCATCTTTCGGGCTGGCTGATGGGGATGGTTGGTTGGGTTGGGGACGTGGTCTAAGCTGAACAGCCTTGTGCACACACCCATGAGCCCGGCCCGGTGCAGCCCCCAGAGCGCAGTGCCGGTGGTGAAGGAGTTCCAGAGTGTGCCCACCACTGCGTAGGTGAGGATGGCACCGATGTTGTCAAAGAACAGCCGGCTGGGCATGAAGTAGCCCGAGTCTAGCACGATGGGGGGCAGAAGGAAGAGGAAGAACATGTTGGGCTCCAGCTGGTACTCAGCTTTCTTCGCCACGGCCAACACAATGCCCCCCAGGCCCAGCCCCAGCAGGATGAGGAGGCAGCTCTCTGGGACGATGGATGTCACCTTCCTTGACAGGTGGAAAACTAGAAGGAAAGGAGGAATGAGAGCATCAGCCAAACAGACAGAGCTCAGATCCACAAGCTCCACAGAAGGCTTGGCTGGCACATGACAAATCCCAGGGAGGTCAAGGGAGCAATTAAGGCTGCTTTGTGGCCATGTGTGAGTAGACCTTTCAGCTAGCTCCCAGGTCAGGATTTCAGGTCCCTGACCTTTTGGGATCTCCCTTTCCTCCTCAGCCAATGCCTATCAAGCCAAGCAGCCAGGCATTTTGCTTTGCTCGGCCTCTGGTATCTGCCCTTAAAGGATCAAAGCAGCTAGTGAGCATGTTAACAGTGTCACAAGCAATGCTGGCTGCCATCTGAGACATTCTGGTTCACCCGGACACGTTATCCCACTCAGAGATGAGGATGCTCAGCCCTGGTGACGGGGTGACCTTGTTTGCAGGCGTCTGAGCAAGCAGAGGGAGCAGCATGCAAACCACTGCAGCATGAGGCAGTCTCCACGCCTTCAGCACCAGCTAACCTACCTGCATGCAAAAATCAGCCACACAGGAGCTGTAGATCTAGAGACCAGTTTATTCCCTGCAGGGTTTGGACCAAATCTTAAGCTGCCGTGGATCAGGATATATTTTTAAAGCCTGCAGGCCATGTCCTGATATTCATCCATCAGCAATGTAGCAGTGAGCCTGCAGGTCAGGCACAAGCCAGCAAGACGTCACACCAGACAGCACGGGGCACTCATTCCTCCAGGCAGCCTTGTACCCAAGGCCAGGACATTCTGTGTAATCGCAAATCATTCCAGCTTTCAGGTGGGCAAGCCCTGATCCCTGAGGATTTCTCCTCCCTAGTATAGGGTGCTGTATTCTTGGTATCCCTCAAAGGGCAGTGCTTGGGGCAAGGCTATTGAGGGTCACAGTGGTTTTGCCCCCCTCATTGTTGAGTTCTGCCATTCATCCAGCCCACCTCTCTAGGATGACTTGGCCATCAGATGAAGAAACGTCCTCCTGGGCATTGGGTTCCAGAGCCACCTCTGTCCTTGAGCAGGTACAAGGGACAACACAGCAGCCTCTGAGCCATCACTTGGCTGCAAGCCCAGCCCTGCTGCCAACGCAATACCCAGTCCCTAAAGCCCTTTAGCTGGGTTAGAGGTGCCCATTGCTTGTGCCAAGTCATCCTGCCAGAAGGAAAGCTGTGCCGTGGTCATACACCAACTCCAGGTCACTTGGTTTCTTCCCTCCTTCCCCCATGGACACACCACAAGTTCTGAGTAGCCCAGGGTCCTGTCTCCAGTGCTGTAGACCTGGAGAGGAGCCCAGGAACAGGCAGCACTTTATCAGCAGGTTTTCATGCCCTTGACTTTTCTCTTTGAACCTGTCCCAGCTCTGCTCTATCCTTTCTGGGACAGGTCCCAGAGTCCCTGAGATGCAGACACCCTGGGAACTAAGGCCATGGCCTCTTGTTCTTCCTTTATCCTTCCCTAACACCCCTTAGTTGATTTGCTTTCCTTTGCTGCAGCTGAGCACTGAATTAGAGGAGATAATTCAACCTCAGAGATACGGTTCTTAACCAGAGACAACATCGTAGAGCTCACCACCAAGCTTGGAGGCTGAGGGCTGTTTTTCCTCCTTCTCAGTGACCAGCACTGCTCCTTGGCATGGCGAGCTATGTCCCTGTCATTCTGATGATCTCAAGCACTGCTTCCCTGGCATAACACACTGGGAACACTGGCACAGCCATGAGCAGAGGGGCAAGCACCTCAAGAGGAAAGAGCTGCAGAGCACCCATGGCCAAGCCTCTGCCATGGCTCTGTGGCTTGGCTGCAGAGCCTGGGGCATCCCCCTTGCCCCCAGCTGCCTCCACTTGATCCAGCCATGCAGGCAGGAGCAATATGGACACTACAGCCTTCCCAGCAAACCCACAGCCTGGAGAAGGGCTGGCTGAGCTCCCACTGCCAGCAGAATTCCTCCTGAATGACCACATAAGCCATGGCAGAGCCCTGCTCACCCCATGCAAGCCCGGCAAAGGCAGTGCTGGTGGGTGCATGGTGCCTGCAGCACACTGCGAAATCACTTCCCACCCACGGGAACACAGCTCCCAAGTCTTCCAGAAAGGAACGTAGCATCCAGCCTCTTTCTGCACGCTTAGGAGCATTGCCAAGATCCCTGCTCTGGCAACCCATCTGTACTTCCCGTGCTGTGAAGATATGCCCTGCCTGGCTGGAGAGACCCAGGAGAGCTCGCAGAGATGCTATGGGGACATGGCTTCTGGCTGTCATCCATCATTCCTTCCCCCCAGCCAAAAACTTGGGCAAAGAAGGGAGCAGCATCAATGGGAAAGACCCTGCTTGTTCAAAAATCCCCTGACTGAGGGGAGATGCTGCCATCCTCCCAAGTGAATAACAGCACATGAGCTCCTTTGTGCCGTGAGGAGCAGCCAGTGGGGATGGATAGAACGAGCTCTAATTTTACACATGCTAGTCAAGGATTTCAGCATTAAAGGTTCCCACAGCAACAGTAACTTAGCCACATGTGAATTAACTTCAGAGCCATAATCCACTCTCAGGCATTCATAATATAAGATTTGCTATTGTGAAGAGTTGGGTCCAAAACCTGCCTCTGCTCCTCTGGTGCTGGAGAAATGGTGAAACACCTAAACCAAGACATGAGCACCTGGGAACGGAGGTGATGGTGCAAGGGGAAAGGGTTGTGATGCATGGGGAAGCTGCTGGGTGGACAAAAGTTGCCACCATTTCACCTTAAAATCAATGGCAATTCAGCCCTTGACTTCAAGGGTAACCAAATTCTGTCCAAGGAACATCATTAGGAGTTCAAGGCCAGGTTGGATGGGGCTTGAAGCAACCTGATCTAGTGAAAGGTGTCCCTGCCCATGACAGGGGTTGGAAACAGATGAGCTTTAAACTCCCTTCCAACCCAAATCAGTCTGGGATTCTATGATTCTGGCAGAGCCCTGCCTGTGGGGCCGCTGTGGGTGAGGAGCATGTTTGGGGCAATGATGATCACTTCCCTCTCCCCACACCCCATTCAAGCAGACCTGTGCTCTGACCAAGTACGGAAGAGGTAGCAAAGCCCGGATGACGCCTTGCTGTGCAGGAAGGCAACACCCAAGCCAGTTTCTTCCTGCCCCGGGTGTTTGCTGGCTTGGGGCACCCTGGCATCGTGACTGCCTCAGAGAACAGAGACCACAGTATCATTTCCCTATCACCCAGGCGCAGGGCCACTTCCTCCCCTGTAGTCCCAGGGCTGTGAGCTGGCAGCCCAGTGCCACAGCTCCAATGGCTCCTCTGCACCA
>NW_009911032.1:16855-18171 GCF_000696875.1 Nestor notabilis
CCTCCGCCCCAGCGTACACCCGTTGCCCACAGTTCTGCAGCCAGCACTGTCCCTCTGCTCATCATCATCCTTCACCCTTGGGTCCATCTCCTCCCTGGATTCCCATGTGCCGTGGGTACCACATGTGCCACCTCAGCGACATCAGCTGCACGGTCCTGTGCCTGGGAGCACGAGAGTCTGAGGCCATGTGGATGTGGAGTGACCTACTGGAGGGGACTGCCTGCAGCCCTGCACCCAGGCCTGGTGTTGCTCCTGGCTCCAGGCTCCCCATATCCATTGGACACACTGGATGCACTGAGCCAGGCAGCCCGGAGCTACTAACCATCAGGGGTTTGTCTCCCAGATGGGGAATGGCCATCAGCTTGCCTCAGGCCTGGAAGAACATGGCAGGGGTGGGGACGTGGGAATAGCCCCAGCTCACGCCACCCACTCCCCCCCGGCATCTCTGCTGGGGCAAAGGCAAGGGTGGTGATGGGAGCACATCAAGGGAAACCCACACAGGGAGCAGCTCCAGGAAGACGTTTGAGAGAATCAGATAAAAGCCAAGGAAAGGAACCGTCTCTCTGATCTTCTGCAGGTAGGAGGGATGCGCTCTGCAGCTGGAGGTAGCAGAGCTGAAGACAGAGGGTTATGTTTTTAAGCCTACGACACCCTTTAATTCATTCCTCGCGAGCTTTAGATCATCCTTGTGAGAAGGCGAGGAAGGAGACGAGTGTGAGCTCCACTGCAGCGGGTTTGATGATGCTTGGGACAGGCAGAGGCCAGCTGGTGGTCACAGCAGAGGCTGAACCCTGTGTACTGAGACCTACTGCTGGTCCCTGGCTGCTCAGAATCTCTCCCACCTAACTGAACCCACACTTCTTGAGCCGGCTCCAAACTATGAGGCTGGCTGTGCCACCTGCACAGGGGCTGTGCCCACAGTCTGGCCCCTAACGAGGAAACAAACCTGCCTCAAGGTCACGGTCTCATCCCCTGGGCCCAGCACAGGGGCACTGTTGCGGACCAGCCCTCTGGGGACCCTGGTCAGCACTCACACATGGACATTGCCTCCCCAGCACCCAGGGTGCAGGGAGGAGCACAGTTTTGCAGCACCTCATCCTCCTCCTTGCACCTTCCTCCTTCTCCTTGCCTCCCTCCAGCTGCGTGGTCCCGTGCCGGGGAGCATAAGAGCCTGAGGCCATGTGAATGTGGAGTGACCCACAGCAGGGGATCACAGACACGAACCCATCTCCAGGCTGCTCAGACAGGTCTTGCCCGACAGCGGCACTGCTGGATGCACTTCCTGGGGCTGGGGGGCGGATCAAGCAGTCTCCAGC
>NW_009911033.1:0-2186 GCF_000696875.1 Nestor notabilis
CTGTTGTGCCCACAAACGTTGCTGGGTTCCTGTACCTGAAACACAGGCGTGTTCACAGGCAGAGCCAATAGTCCTGCCCAGCTTTATGTTTGCAAAGCCTCTTAACTTTTACAAGAGGCATCCCAATCAGAGCAGAGCCTGCCCTTCACAAGCACGTGTGTCCAGCAGGTTGTTACTATCTGCTCCTAAGTAATGACAACTGATTCTTACAGCAGCAGATACGGCACTTCAGGGAGCTGCAGAACACGGCTGGGCTTCTTCCACTGCAGCAGCTGCATCAGAACTTTCTCTGCGCTCCCTGTTGTCTTCAACATACTGTTATCCATCCAGACCTCCACGGAGGACAGTGTAACTGTTAGATTAAGAGACCTGAACATCTGCAAGTTAAACGAGAGAAGTGGCTGGGCCCGGTTTTGTTCCCCCCGGGGGCGTTTTTGTGAGAGAAGTGGCTGCTCCCGTTTGTTTCACGTCAGGCGCTGTTTGAATGTCTGTTAGGAGCAGCCACGCTCCTCCAGGGAAACAGACGGGAGCAGTCGGCGACTGATCTGCTGCTCTGTGTGCGTGGCATGAAAATGGTGTAGGAAATAGGAAAGGGAAAGCCATGGAAGTGTGTGCTAAAGAGAAACCCCAAATTCAGTTCAATAAGCTGGAGCTAATAAACCCAAAGACAACCTGAGCTCGAAGAGAGATTAAATCATCCAACACACAGAATACACAAACTGCTGCTTGTCTGCATTTTCCCCTGTTTCCAGGAGGAGACACTCTAGTCCCTGTGATTTCAAGTCAAACACTCCCACAACTGCCTACGCTGTGTACTACACAGGCAGGAAAGAACCCAAATCACTCCCTAAGAGGCACATGGAAAGGAGCAGCGGAGGCTGCTGGGTCCAGCCCACAAGCACAACGGCCCCTCGTGGAGTGTGTGCTATGGGACAGGGTCTAATCTGGGGGTTTGGGGAATAGGCACCGCTGGACTGCGGAGCAGCACTGATTTACTGCACCGGTGAGGGACAAAACCCCCTCCACAGCTCCTACCCCAGCCTGGATGAGTCCTAGACGAACCTGGAGCTCTGACAGACTAACCCCTAAAGTCAAAAGCTGAGAGTCAGTACCTCCAGAAGGCACATTTAGTTACTATCATCAGTCAAACCCTACCAGTGCCTATCCAGCAGTATGACGGTATCAGTATTGCCATCAGTATGCTGAAATAAACTATCATATTTTCCATCTCAGTACATATAAACCAGGGGAAAACTTACATTGCTGAGCAAGCTGGAGATCTGAACAATCTTCTGTACCACAACATAGTCGTCTGCACCCAGGTAGTCGTACTGAAACAGGACATGAGGTTATATGTAGGTTATTTGCCATGCAGAGGCACATGGGGTTATCACAGCCTTTCTCAGAGGCCAGAGGCCAGGCAGGACCATGGGGACAACCACAGTGAAGATTTACCACAGCTTGAGCCAAAAAGAGCACAAACACAGAGGAGGAACTGACTGACACAGACTTACCAAAGCCCTTTCCAAAATGAGGTGGAGCGTGATCTTCCTCTCATACCTGGGCTGGAAAACAGAATTCCTCACTGTTAATCATTCATGTCACCAATTCAGTCACGAGGCATAGGGAACACTGGCTCGTCTGAGGCACTAAACCCTCCTGAAGGCACTGCCATCTGCTGAGTTTATTGTCAGAACAGAAAGCACAGACTTACCAAAGCCCTTTCCAAAATGAGGTGGAGCGTGATCTTCCTCTCATACCTGGGCTGGAAAACAGAATTCCTCACTGTTAATCATTCATGTCACCAATTCAGTCACGAGGCATAGGGAACACTGGCTCGTCTGAGGCACTAAACCCTCCTGAAGGCACTGCCATCTGCTGAGTTTATTGTCAGAACAGAAAGCAAAAGCCATGTACTAACAGCTGGGACAATGCTGAAGTCTTTTGTTGATGGCATTGGCTCTCGGCTAAGATGAGCCCTGGAACGCTCACGTGAATCCTATGGCTGAAGCAGCCAGCACGTCGCTGCCAACCATCTGCAAACCAGAGGGAGAAACGCTCCCCTTGTCCAAACCCATCAGTCAACCTTGTAGCCCTTGGGGATGCCTCTCATTAGGCACCAAATGAGCAATGACCCACACAACACCCAGCACAAACACCCCCCCTCATCTCTGTCCATCCAGACA
>NW_009911034.1:0-8374 GCF_000696875.1 Nestor notabilis
CTGAATGGCGAAGGCTCTGCTGCTGGTTTGTGTGTGTGTGTGTGTATGTGCCGCTCCCATGGGGTGATCACAGCCGAGCTGCGGGGCTTTTTTACTGTGGGGAAAATGGTAACTGCGGTGCAGCAGTGGAGATCGTAGAATCACAGGATGGTTTGGATTGGAAGGGACCTTAAAGATCATCTAGTTCTAACACCCTGCCACAGGCAGGGACACCATCCACTAGATCAGGATGCTCAAAGCGCTATCCAACCTGGCCTTGAAACAATGATCCAAATGATAAGTACAGTTCTAGTGCCTATGGAAAGGTGGGGGCTGCTCTAGTCTTTTGTTTGCTTGTAGAAACAAATGCTTTAAAATCATCCTTCTGTGGCAGTTGTTGTGTTCTGCAGAGACAGGTACACTCTGGAAACGGAATGAGATTTTGAGAGACAGTAATTAAACACTTTTGATCCAAATTGACCCCTCCTAGTTCTCCAGCAGCAAATAAAAAGTGACAAGTGCTGCAGCAAGGGAGTAGTTAGTAAAAGGAGAATTCACGGCACCTGGGGATGAAGCCTTCAAGATGTTGTGTGGTTTATTTGTTCAGTATCACATTTGTGAGTTGGAATGTTTGCAATCAACAAGTGGCAGAGTGCTGCTACAGCAGATGCAGGGCTACCAAGTGGTCAGCTCCTCTAGAGCTGTGGGTTTATCAACTCCAGATCCGCTTTTAGAGAAAACGCACTTGTTCTCAAAGCAGAGCTCTGTTTAAGTGCTTGTGTTAGTTATTCCTTCATGTTGCGTATTTGCATTTCAAGCACTTCGAAAGGTGTAAAACTGAAAAATGAAAGCATCATCCCTTCCAGGAAAAAAAAAAAAAAAAAGTATGGCCTGGAGATAGCTGAAACCAAGAACCATTTATTTGGTAAAAATGATGTTAAATCACAGTAAGTCAGGAAACCTACAACCTACCTGAGACTGTTTGCTCTACAGCCTGTCTTGTCCAGGTTGATGTTGGATGATGGTGGTGGCATCTCTGTCTTCTACCAAGATTGTCACTCTGCCTTTTCTGTTGTGAAGAAGGGGAAAGAAGAGATTTTTCAGCCATCTTGGTTGAACTCTTGGATGACAAGGGATTCTAATTTAAGAGGACAAAGAAATCCTATCTGCTCTGAATAGCTAAGAAAAAAGACCAGGAGATGGAATTTGAATAAGTTTTGAAACAATTAATTAATTACTATTTTTGCCTCTTAGCTTTCATACCTGGACTTTAAATTTTTCTTAAAGAAGGAACTTCTGCAAGCCCAAGATAAACTTCAGTTGATGTTTTGGGAGGGACTCACAGTGAAGTAGGACTGTTGTTCTGTTGAGTGCCTGAAACTGGCTGCAGGCATATCTAGGACAGTTATTAAAAGATTATAGGTGGCACCTTTTTGGCTTTATTTAATATGAATGTAGGTGAACATTTTTCTAGAAGGAAGTCTCCCTCCAAATAAATTTATTTATTTGAAACAAACAAAACAAAACAACCAACACAACAATCCCCCCTCCTTTATGTGGCAAAATGTTCAAATGCATCTCTGCATGACATACTCAAAGAGTTTTTAGGAATTTCTTTTAAACTGTTGAGGTGAGATACCATTTCTGTCTTTCTGGGTATACCAGTTGATCAATATTTTAGGCTTGGCGCTAGTTGTTTTTTACTAGCAACAATGTCCAGAATTTTCTTTAGAAGAAACCTAAAGACAGGGATAATATCCTGTCTTTGAAGTTAACTGGAAGCTGCTAATAACATAATTGAGACCTTCCCTCCCCACACCCTCCCTGCAGCAGGCAGCTATTGTGTGCACAAGAGCTGTCCAAAAGTGTCCTGTAGAGACCTTATGGAAACAATGCACTAAATCTATTCAGCAGCTGTGTTTTGAAGGAAAAAGAAGAGGAGGGGAAAAAAAAAAAAAAAAAAGAAGAGGTCATAGATGTTCCTTTCCAGAGAAAACTTTGGTAAAGGATGGAATACAGAATATTAATAGGACCTGCAAAGAAACAACTGTACTAACTCAAACCAGACCTGACTGTTATCTACCTACCTGGTTAAGTCAAGCTTTTTGAAGATTTGCTTGCTCATCCTCTGTCACATAGCTCAGTTCAAGACATGGCTTACACCGCTTGTGATCACTGATCAGGAGAACATGACAAGTGACTTTTTCCACCATTGGGATTTTTACTTTTTTATTTTAGTTTTTACTGGTAAAATGGCTGCTAATGCAGATTACAATCCAGCACAGCTACCAGCCCAGTTATTGTATCTGCAATTTTTGACTGGTATACAAACATTTCTAGTAGCTTGGATTTGGCCTAGACTGTGAACTAGTTTTTAGAAAATGATGCAATGTAGAACTGTTTTTCTTTTTTTTATAGAATGAAACAACAAAAAAGGGCTGTAGAGGGTGGAAGGAAGATTCTGTTGGACAAGCAAGTCCAGCATCCAAGTGTGCTTTATTCACCCTCTTTCACCCATTACTGTACTTGTAATATTTTCCTTTGCAGCTGTTTGTGTATTTAAGCTATTGGGGATATCAGTCCTACCCTATCAATCAACCTCGCTCCACTGGAAGATCTAGCTAGCCAATTGATCTCTAGAGCAAGCAGACTTTCTGTACAAGTTTTATTATAACTACATGTTTTCTTTTTTTAATGTCAAATTGAGTAAATCACTGCAAATAGAAGTTTAAGGTCTGTCCTCACATAACACGCCTAATTTAGTCTGTCTGCTGCTCACGCCGCTATCCTCCATATAGGAACAATTGTTCTCAGCAGCAGCTAAATAAATGGAACATAACTTCATACCTATGTTTGTATGATTACAAGGAACACTAGAGCTTTCTCAATTTATGAAAGAGACCATGTATCTTAAAATTAGGTAGGAATTGTTCTCCTGGTTCTTCAGTGCTTTTTAAGATTCTCACTCCTCCTGCGGCTGTGTTTGTACTCCTGTAACCCTCTCTGAGCATTAATGGACAATAGCACAAGGTCGAATTTATATGAATTGGCTTTTCTCTTAACAAGCATTTGTCTCTCAGAGCTGCCTGACATATAATAGGAAGCATCAGATCCCCTCTCAGCTTTGGGTTTCATAGAACCATAGAATAGTTTGAGTTGGAAGGGATGTTAAAGATCATCCAGTTCCAGCCTCCTTGCCATGGGCAGAGACACCTCCCAGTAGACCATATTGCTCAAGGTCCCATCCAGCCTGGCCTTGAACACTGCCAGGGATGGGGCATTCACAGCTTCTCTGGGAAATATGTTCCAGGGCCTCACCACCCTCACAGTAAATAATTTCTTCTTGGCATCTAATCTAAATCTACCCTCTTTCAGTTTAAAGCATTCCCCCTTGTCCTATCACTATGTGCCCTTGTAAAAAGCCCCTCTCTAGCTTTCTTGTAGGTTCCTTTTAGGTACTTGAAGGCTGCTATAAAGTCTCCCTGGAGCCTTCTCTTCTCCAGGCTGAACAACCCCAGCTCTCTAAGCCTGTTTTCACAGGAAAGGTGCTTCAGCCCTCTGACCATCTTCATGGTGCTGCTTGAGCATATACACGTCCTTCTCATGTTGTTGGCCCCAGGGCTGAATGCAGTACTCCAGGTAGAGCAGAGTAGAGCAGCAGAATCACTTCCCTCAACGTGCTGGTCATGCTCCTTTTGGTGCAGGATATGGTTGGCTTTCTGGCCTGCAAGCTCACATTGCCGGGTCATGTTGAGCTTCTTCAAGTTTGTTCAACTGAGCTGAGTTATAATCCTCTGTAAAACACCTCATTCTTTGTAGATTTTATGATCATATATAAATCATATTTCTTCACCATGGATGTTAAGAACTCTGCAACCAGAATTCACAGGACTGTCTGCACTTCTGCAATTAATTTGCACATATGCAGTGGCCATGAGTCTGCAAATCACTAGCTTTTTATGGGGCTGGCTGATGTTCAGAAGATGTTTTTTTGTAGAATCAGTATTTCGTTATCCAAAGCAATAGCATTGCCAGGTATGGCATCATGTATCTGATCCAGATTCTTCACGTGATGCAAGCTGAAGCAGCTCCTTTCACTTCACTGATACTAAAAATGACTTATCCTAGCAGGAGATCTGGCTGTCTTTTTTTGCCTTTGATGTGTTTCTCATTAGAAAGGATTTATGTTGCATGGTTCATTTACTGCAGGTGAAATTCCCATCTCCCCTGTTCTCCAACCAAATGCAACTTTGCATTCCTGTCTAGGAACACTGCCCTAGACTTGGTGAAATGAAAATGCCTGACGGTGGATAAAACATAAGGGAAATGTACAAAGGAGTATACGGAGCAATGGATTAAAGTGCATTTGCCTGCTGGAGCTAGTGTTTATCCTTCCTTACGCAGCTCAACAGCTCGTGCGCAACTGGTGGCTGTGAGCCAGCCTGGCGTGTGTCGCTATGGTTCTAGGTTGGATTGCTGTTATGGCTGGAAAAAGAACAACAAGAGCCAATGTGAAGGTAACATTAACACTTTATGTTTGTTTCCTCTTCATGACTGTGTATTTAATATTAATAAGGAGATTTCATGTATGTCTGACAGAAGTTACAGAAAGAAACCTTCTGAGGAGTAAAGTCTCTTAACTCTGTAAGAAAGTGTATAAAATACGTTTGAGACACCTTCTCCTCAAAAAAGCAGTGGTTTGTGTAAATAACGCCAAACCATAAAAGACATATTTAAAAATTCTTTGGTCCAAAAGGGACCACTTGTTCTCACCCCTTGTGCAGCCCTGATCAGGGCCTGTACCGTTACAGCTCTGAGCAAGTGCCAAAAATGCAGTGTTTTCTAATGCTACATATGGACTCCTAAAAATGTTTTTCTCTCAGCTGGTATCCTTTATCTTCAGAGTACACAGCCTCTGAGAACCTGGAGGTTTTACTGTTTTAAAAATACAAACAAAAACCAAGCAGTAAGTGCACCTGTCTTCGGCTTGGTGAGCTGGCCAGCGCCCTGCTCTGTGGCTTGTTGGCTTAATGAAGAGTCAATGACTCTTAGAACATTTCTAATTTGTAAAAGGTCTATAGATCCAAAGGAGAAGGTGATGTGGAATCTCTCTCTTGCTGTACTTGGGCAAAATACAACAAAATCATAAAATATATGTTTTAGGAATCTTTTTCAGATTTTGCACCTGTTGTCCCAGAATGTTTGGCATTGTATATCTGGTGAATTTGAATAAAGCTTAGAGTTATTCATTGCTGAAAACCTACATAGTGGTATCTAAAAGGGAAACATGCCAAAATGTCTCTGCTCTGTATATATATATATCATGTCATTTAAAAAAAACCCAAAAAACTAATTAATACTTTTATTAATACTTCTGTATTGCTTAGTAGCACCTTTGTTTTGATGCAGATAAATACCTGGAGGAAAAACTGGCAAATATAACTTTGATCAGCCAGTGCAGAAGGTTGTCTTGTTTTAAAGCAATGGGTTTCTTTCATCCTAAAATACGGTTCTCATAAACTTCTAAGATTTTTTTTTTTTTTTTTTGACAAATTACTTTAAGCTAGCTATAATGTAATTCTTCATTGTAAATCCAGATGCAGCAGTGTTGTCTGCTCCAGTGCTAATACTTGGCTGGTCTTGCAGTATGTTACGTTGCATTCAGGGATAGAGGTAGTGTTTAAAAAAGCCTGGATCTCCAGAGTTAGTGGATCAGTATACATGAATGAATCTTTAAATGTAGGAAATAAACTTGAATTCAGAAGCATGAATTTTACTATACAGTAAATAACACTGTGACTTTTCTAGTTCCTATAGTTTGCACGGCAGCTTAATTACACAGGGTAGCAAGATGTGCAGCCTTGTGCATACTTTTTTGCTGTTTTTCCAGAGCTAGTCATGATTTAAATGCATGTTTGTTTTGCTCTTCCTGAATAACACTCATGTTGACAGTCACATTGACTTTAGGAGCCTTAAGCCTGATAAAAGGCAGCATTTAGTTTCTGACAAATGGTCCAGAGGGCTGAGTTAGAAAATTTTTACTTTTTAATGTATCCAGGCTAAGCATAGCCCTCTAAAATCATTGTAAACCTGATGCAATTATATGTATTGACATGTGTGGTAAGGACAGTTGCCTGATCATTTGACAGATGTGCTTTGGATGTTCCACCATGGGATGGACATGTTCCTCAGCTGTAACTGAGGAGGTCCAAGACTGGAAAACTGCTGTAGGGTAACATGTCTCCTTTGGCAGGAGAGTGCTGTTGCTTCTTCCCAACTCCAGGTGTAGCAAGTCAAGCTGCTGGCCAGCTGCTTCTCATATAGGCTTCTTAAAAACAGGAAAAATGCAAGGGTGAAAAACTAAATGTGAATCATAAACATGGCAGAAAAACATGAGGGAGAGAGCTAAAGAGAGTCCCTTCTTCTCTGGGTCTTTACAAACCTGGAAAACCCCATACACACGCAATCTCTGTTAGTGCCACTTTTCTCAAGCAGAAATAAAGTGCTGATCAGCAGCTATCATGCCCAAACCAGAGGGAGAGGTATGGAGGATGCTGAACTTAGGCAACAAGTTTCAGGCAACTAAGCAGGGCAACAGTTCTCAAATAGAGTGTTTCTAACTCTTCCTTTCTCTGCCTGACTTCGCCAGCTATCTGTGGACATGGTTGCAAGTACGGCGAGTGCATGGGACCAAACAAATGTAAATGTATCCTTGGATTTACCGGGAAAAGCTGTAATCAAGGTTTGTGCACGTGCGGATATTACTCCAGAAAACAAACTGTTGATGTTCTTTCTCCTTATCTTGTACTGCAGATTGTCTCATTTTCCAAAATTGTAAACCAAGATATTTTCTTGTTTACATAGAAGAACTTAGAGTTTAAGGTTCTTGCAACTCCAGCATCTTAGGCAAGCTCTAGGCCTCCCTTCAGCACACAGAAGTTTGAACCTATATCATTTATCTCCTGCGGGCTAATAACAAGGGCAAACTGTCATGTTTATGGCAGAGGATTAAGGCATGAAGAAGTTATATAGGAAATGATTAGAAGAGATGGAAGTCAAATCCAGAACCAATGTTATTTTCTTAAATAGCAACCCATGTTATTTTCTTAACTAACCTTCGCATCAGAAAGACATGCAATCGTATGCTAGATATGTAATTTCTCAAGCTGCCCGGGCCAATCCATCTGCTTGCATATGTTGATTGGTATTTCTGAGAACCAGAATTGGGAGTCTTTAGAATTGCATATTCAGAAACTTCGAATGCACCGCTTTTCCCACCATAAACTTGCAATTAGACATGGAAATATTCAGCCAACACATTGGTGGGAACTCAGCCTTTTTTTCCTGTTCCAGTATATGAGACCTCTGTGTTGGATTCTATGAAAGGAGCAGGTCACTGTGCATGGAGAGAGTCCAGCCTACTGCAGTGCAGATGGGTGAACTGCAGGGGCTGTGAGGAAAGTGTGACATAAAGGTCACACAAATGGATGGGTCTATCTTTGCTACCTCCATAAGCACCTGCAGCCTTTGCTCAAAACCATTGCATTGACATATACTAAACATGCATTTTTCAGAATCAAAGAAACCCATTTATTACACAATATCTTTCATACAATATGCTATAAAGATACACTGTTAAGTATTTTGTAAAACTCCATCTTTTGCACTTCTGATGTTGCTCACAGGGAAAGAAGTCAATTCCTCAGTACCACTAGGGAGGAAAGTGAAACAGCAGCTGTGGTTGTGTGTAATAGATGTGTAGGTATATAACTTCAGCTTCTAAACCCAGAATTCAACCTCAAAATGATTTCACAGCTTAAATGTTACCAAAAGGCATCAGAGAAGCCCCCAGCTTCTAGGTGTTTTCTGTGCAGTAACTCCGGCTACATTTCATAGACAAGCAGACCAATTCTGTGCACTTGCAGTAGATGCAGAGTCTGAGGTTTGGTGGAAGCACCACACAGACCTACATGAGCAAATTGCCTGTTAGCTCCCTGGGCTGTTTTACCTTCTGAAGCAGGAATTTTTCAGCAAAGTAGTGGCTGGCACAGGCTGGAAATGTCCCAGAGCTATTTCTATAGTATAGCTGTATAAGTGGTCATGTTCCAGCAGCCAGGAATGCTCAGAGCAGCTTTAAATGTACTGGCAGATGCAGCCTTTGTCTGTCAGTACGGCAGAATGCCCTGCTGAGCAAGCTCAACACGAGCTAACTAAAATAACAGAGATAAGGGGGCTGTATTAGTTTGCCCCCAAGTCTGAGCTAAATTTGCCTTATCTCCATAGGTTGTCTTTTAGAGCTATGTGTGCTGTCTGTGCATTATTGTGCGTTGTGCAAGGTGGGTACAGCTACACACTTATGAAAATGTATGGTTTAAGTGGAATACCTTTTCTTTCC
>NW_009911034.1:8405-14652 GCF_000696875.1 Nestor notabilis
CTTTCTAGTTTCTTTGTTAAAGAAAGTCTTGATTATTTAGGTCAACCACAGTAGCACAAAAATCCAATATGATCTGTAAGCTGATAGGTTATCCTTTTTCAAACAGACCGTATGTCCAAATAATAGAATGAAACCCTCTTTTTCTTCCCTGGACTCTGCTGTAACAAACACTTCTGCACATATATAACCCCTGCAGTTATACTTGTTTATGCTTGGAATGGTTTGGAATTTTTTCTGTGGTCTGCAGGGCACATAGACATGCAAACAGATGCTGATCCTATTTAGAAGTGGAGCTACATAAGCTCAGTGCTTGCGTAGGGACTTGCATCTTTACTGAAATTATATTATTTGTCATATGTGTCATTAAACACCTGTTTGAACCGGCTATGTGTGCTGGTGCATTCTGCTAATGGGTTCTGTCTGCTTACTAGTCAGGTTTCAAAATACAAGAGGTAGAGGTGTCAGTTCACAAAAGTCGCAAGCACAGATATCGTCCCCTTGTCATAGGGTCAATACCATTGTCAGCACTGCTCTGCCTATACCACACAAATTAAACTTTTTAGGATTCTAGTTTTCTCCCCATGAAGGATAGCTACCGGGAATTTGAAAATAATTTAGTTTCTGCCAAGCCTTTTAAATCGTGGATATTGGGAAGGATTTAGGATGCTTTTATACAGAGGATTTTGAGATTTTTGAGATTTGTCCTTTTATTGTTAAAGTCACATAGTTCTTACCATATGGCATTTCATTTATGCTACTGATAACGTTGGTGCCAATGTGTATCTCAGAGAGGGGGGGAAAAAAAAGGAAAGAAATCTTTGTTTCACTTTATCTCAAGCTGATTTGCTGCTCTTTGTCTCATATTTTTGCCTTTTTAGTACAGAGGTCAACTGGAGGGCTAAAATCCTCAGCTACAATCAGAGAAATCCAGAAAAATAACTCCCAGAAAAGAGACTAACTGCAGTTCTCTCCCCACCCCTCTATCTCTCCCTAAGGAGCTGCCAGATGTGGCCAGAGTTTGCATTAGTTTTTCAGGTGTAGGAGGCTGTGTGTGTTAGTTTTGCTAGCAGTCTTTCAGCCAGATGGTTTGCTAAACTCTCATCTTGCAAGAGGTTGGCTTATATTCAGTCCAGGCAATTTTACTGTGGGGAATTCAAGGCATTAGGAAATATTATCCACCGGTATGTATGAATATATGTATACAAACCCAGCACTCACTTCATTCCAATGATTTCTGCAGATCTGAACGAATGTGGACTGAAACCACGTCCCTGTGAGCACAGATGTATGAATACACATGGCAGCTACAAGTGCTATTGTCCCAACGGGTACATGCTTTTGCCAGATGGCACATGTGCAAGTAAGTAATAGGACAGGCACACCAAATCATCTAATCACATTTGATCCCAGCAGATTTTCTTCTCGTGATGAATGGATTTAGCTCATTCAGGATACAGTCTTTGCCTCAGCTTTCTGGTACTGTCAGCAGCTGACAGAGGCTTTATATTTGGCAGTATGGGGATGAAGTAAACTTGTATTTTTGTCCTGATAGAAGTAAAAATCTTTGCTAGCATTAATTCAAATGAAGGATAGCTAGCATAATCTTGGTGCATAGTTCTGCCAGTTAATCTGTTGAATAAGAATGCATGAATCTATCCAAGCAAAGCATCAGTCTAGACTACTTTTTACTGTGCTGAATTTCATGCCATTATTCCTTGCTTTACCTTTCTGTGCTCCCTGACCAATTTATTTTATCTCTGTGTTGATGTGTTCCCCATAATTGTAACCAGCTTCTTGCAAACACTTGTCCCTTGAGCTAAGGCTTATCTAAACTGTATTTCTACCTATTTTCTTTGTCTTTAGCTAGCATGTAATGGAAACCATTCTGCTTTCTTAGCCAACCTGATTTTTCAGACCTGAGGAAGCTCCTTATTTTCCAATGACACTGTTTTGCTTGTAGCAAATACGTTTTTTCACTTGAGCTGTTCCATACAGGTATTTTGCCTTTGAATTTCATAAAATCATGGGGAACATGGTGACAGACCTTTATGGAGTCCAGTGGTCTGGAGCAGATGCATCAGTTGGACAAGGAAGTTAGTTGGTCTCAGCAGTGGAACAATCTGCTTGAAAGGTCTGTTCTACACCAGTGGACCTAGCTGTACGGGGTGCAGCACCATCTATCCTATGGATATGACGGAAAGCCATAAACTCTGGGAACCTTTGATTTCCAAACCTTGGAGACAACCATTCACTGGGCAGGGTGTCCATCTGAGGAGTCTTGGGATAGTTGGAAAAATACTCAGCTTTGGCAAACACTTGCAGGAGTGCAGGGTCTGCAGCTCTGGGACAGGAGGGAAAGCCAGAGCTCCTATTCTCTCTCTCTTATTGCAGGGAGACTGAAATTGCCACAAAAGGTGGCTGGGGCCAGAGCCTTTGGAGGATTTCCTTCCCTGCATCACAGTAGACAACAGCTGCAGGGTCCTGAGATTCCTGAGAAATGGATATGTATTCCTTTTGTTTCATCCAAGATGATTTGTGTATCTTCTGACATCATCACTGAGCAGTTATCAGTAAGGCCACTGTCTCATGGACAGCTGAAGTTGGCAGAAGGCAGAACTGCCGCCAAAAGAAATTATCCGTGGAGCCCAGCAGAAGCTTTGTCCCATCCATCCCTCAGTCCTGCTCCTCTGCACACAAACACTTGCTGCAGCCATGCTTCTGAACCAAGTCAGAAAATTAGATCCAGACTGTAAATTAAAGTTTCTGCTGCACTAGTTTTAAGCCAGTCATAGTTCAGGACTCAATTCCTATTTAAGAAACTCTGCTTTTGTACCAAATGGGCAGTTGCACCATCCGTTGCTTAAGCCAGCACAAAATGCTGGATTTCTCAGTGGCAGTGGTGGATGGTGTCAACTGTATATGAAAAAATGGCCTGAGCAGCTCTGAGCCCTGAAGCTTCCCTTTCACTTTGGCACATGGAAACACTGTCTCTTGGTGGAACCCTGACAAACACTGACACAAAATGAAACCAAATTTTTCAGGGGGCTAACCAGGTTTCCCGTAGAAGGGAAGTCTTCATTCTTTGCAGATCTAGCTAAGGAAGGAAGAAATGTACATCAAGTTGTGCTTCATTAACCCATCCCATCTGCTATCTTCTGATTCCGAAGAGCCTTTATTTTCTTCAGCAGAAACTATGATTATGAAGTAGTAAATTATTTGCTCAAGTAGAAATTATTCTTGGTTAAACTTCGTAGCTTCCCTTTTAACTTGATGCTAGCTTAAGCTTGTGCTCAGATTAGATGGTAGGTTGTTTAACCAACTGTATAATTTTCATCATTTGATTCAGGCCAACATTTTGAGCATATTGTTTCTTTCCAATCAAATTCACCCTGATGTAAGTCTCCTTAGCAAAATGAAGTCCACCTTGTCTGAGCAGTCAGGCTTACCTGCAACCATGGCAAGGGACCAGAGAGCTGAAGAAGGGTATCAGAAGAATGTGGCTTTGGTCCACAGAGAATCGTTGTTTACTAGTTAGGAGGTTAGTACCTAACACAAAATCACCCAAGCTCTGCTTTTCTCCTACTCTTCTAGACTTGCGTAAGTCTCTCAGACAGGACCTGGATGCCTACGTTTCTATTCAGATGCTAATCATAGAATCATCTCAAATAATTCTGGCTCTTAACCAAACTATGGCAACCAAGACTTGTGTTCTGGCTAGTGCCTCATTAGGTTCAGATATTTGTCCCATAAAGTGTCAAAATAAAGCACAGTTTCTAAGTCCATCAGGCTTAATAGTTTTTAAAATCAAATTCTATACTGGAAGCATATTTCATCGTAAACAATAGAAACATTTCACTAATGAATAGCAGGTTTTTGTAAGGTATAACTGTTTCTATGGAAAATGGAAAAAACACCTTTTCTGCTTTGGTCAGTTCTGTCTCTGAATCTAAAAGGTAGTAGTACGAAGTCACAGAACTGGGATCAAAGGAAAAAGAAGGAATAAGGGGGATAAGGAAAGAAGAAAGTGAAGGGGAATGTAAGACTATCTTATGGGCTCCTGAATTGCCAATCTAGTAACGTATAAACAGCTTGATTTATGATGAACGGAATTCCGTTGTTCTGATTAATCTTCTGCATTCACCCAGATCTAACATAAGTGTGTGATTTTGCTCTTTTTGTTATGTTAAATACTATTGTCAGGTTCTAGAACATGTGCCATGGTGAACTGCCAATATGGATGTGAAGAAGTCAAAGGAGAGGTGCAGTGTCTTTGTCCATCAGGTGGCCTTCAGTTGGGACCAAATGGAAGGACATGCATTGGTATGGTTAGAGAGCTCACTTTCAGCTGCTTTTCTAACAGGAAAACTGCTATGTCTTGACTTAGCCCAGCAAAAGGAGGTGCAGAGATTCAGTAGAAAAGCTGCTGCTGCTCTCAGATTCCTGTTCCGGGGATTTCTCTTAAACTATTCTCTGATATTTCCTTTCTTTGGGAAATAATGGAATTCCTGGAGTTCCTCCTGACCCTGCTCCCTGACCTCAGAGCAAATAATTGTCCTCAGTGGACTGCATTTCCAGAGCCAGTTACCCTAGCTTTTGCCATGCCAGCTCTCAAAGTCTTCCATAAAGTTATTTCACATTTTGCTGCTTCATTCATATGAGCATATGCAGAAACCATCCCTGAGTGTGAAATTATAGGACTTATTTTTTAAACAACTTGTTATAACCAAGGCCAAACCATTCCCATGCAAATCCCAACTAGTTAATTCTTTCCAATTTTACCTTCTCATGGATCTGAACATCCCTTCTCCTGCTCTAGATATTGATGAATGCTCCACTGGCAAAGCTGTCTGCTCTTACAACCGCAGATGCATCAACACGTTTGGAAGCTACTACTGCAAGTGCCAGCTTGGTTATGAACTGAAATACGTCAGTGGCCATTATGACTGTGTAGGTAAGATTTAGCCCATTAATTTTCCTTTTTCATTCTTTTTCATTCTCACACCGTGCATCTTTCCTGGCATTGCCCGAAGCATGTTGGCCTGGTCTGGGGATACTGCCTTAGAAATGGATAAAAGATGTCTCACTAATAATATTCTTGATGGCACTTTGAAGTTTTCTCTGGGTTTTCTCTGAACCTTAGTGAAAACCTAATCACTGGCGTTTGCAAATTAAATTGCTTCATTGTACCAAGCCAACATGTGGAAGGGCTCATAGCAAGTTAGCAATATTTGACCACAAAGAAGTGCTATTTCTGGTACAGGTCTAGTTAAAGAGCCATTTTTTTGTCCTCTCAGCATTCAACCTGTAATGAATGAGCAGTCCCACAATTTTATTTTTTATTTTTTTTTTTTGGTGTCATTAATGAGGAATGTGAATCAAGTGCCTTCATGACTATAAAAACAGTTGTTTGGATGGAAGGTAGAGCACTTAAAAACAAAAAAGTATAAGAAGAGTAGGTTTTAATTACTTTTCAGGTCTCTGTTGCATGCCTAGCTTTCTCCCAACCAAAAATAAATACAGGCAAAAAGTTATCTTGACATGCCCAGCTGTTAAAACAAATGTCAAAGCACTATTGCTCCTGTTCATTAGCTGAATGGTGGAAAACCAGCATAGTATAAATTACTGCAGCAATATTGTTCAAGAAGTTGACTCCACTGAAAGGGTTGGAAGAAGTCCATACAAAACAGAATTCATGAGGTTTAGTTATATTTGCTTGGTATTCGGACTTAGGGGTGGGAGGGAGATCGTAAGGCAGATTTTGTATTTGTTGTATGCAAACTCTGAGAGCCTTAAAGTAGAAGAGATACTCACTTTTTCATACAATATGTATGCATGAGGGAAAAACTGGAGATGTCTCAGCAGTCAGAATTTTATCTGCAAACCTGAATCTTGTTCTCAGACATACCCTATTTTCAAGTCAGTCTTCCTGCTGCTTGTCTCCTGGCTGACTTACATTATGAGAGGACCTGTCAGCTGATAACAATGAAGCAATCTGGATAAAATGCTATGGGTGTGCACCAACGTGGCTCCCTCTAGTGGGAGAAATCAGAAACATCTTTGTGATGTAACAAGGGAGAAGAAAAAATCAGTTACTCCTTATGCCTGTACATTTTGCTGTCAGTCAGTGTAGTATTTTCTATTGAATTTTTCCTGATTATACTTTTTTCATACAGCATCGTATGTATGCTGGAACATTAGAGGTAGATAGAAGATCTCAACGTAGAATCACAGAATAGTTAGGGTTGGA
>NW_009911035.1:0-7483 GCF_000696875.1 Nestor notabilis
ACCACCGTGGCACAGCCTGGGTGTGCATGGCCCAGCCGCTGTCCGTGCCTGGTTACCATCCATGAGCCTGCAAAGCTCAGTCACTATCCCTCAGGGTTCAGTCCCTGCATCTACACAGCGCAGACAACACACAGGA
Organism: Nestor notabilis; assembly: GCF_000696875.1. Taxonomy (NCBI): domain Eukaryota; kingdom Metazoa; phylum Chordata; class Aves; order Psittaciformes; family Psittacidae; genus Nestor; species Nestor notabilis. Next base: position 137 of record NW_009911035.1, read on the forward strand.
CGGGGCTTGGAGCGACCTGCTCTAGTGGAAGGGGTCCCTGCCCGTGGCAGGGGTTGGAGCTGGAGGAGCTTTCAGGTCCCTTCCAACACAAACCAGTCTGTGGTTCTATGATTTGGTCAACGTACCTGCATGATTTGGTTACGACACCCGCACGGTTTGGTCTTTGCACCCGTATTCTCTTGGTGCAGTTTGCTCTCAGGGCCTGTGGAGTTCATTAACCCACCCGCACGGGAGGGATTTGTGTCAGGACAGCACTCACAGAACTGCCAGAATACAAAAAATAGTTGATACGGTTGAACTGGATGTTTGCAAGAAGTCGATTGTGCTTCTGCTGCTTCATCCCCATTCAAAAGTGGATGAAAAATGAATCCATTTCTGTTTATAGCTACAAAACAGTAGATGTTGTTGCTGTGTTTGTTTTGCAGGAAAGCAAACAAGTGCTTCAGTTTATGTACTTAGAGTTTGTGTTTAAAAACCAGTTGTCTACAATAAAAAGGAAACTGATTTTGCATGTTTAAAAGGGCTGGGGTTTTAACAAGAATACAACCTGAGGCCGTATTTTACTTGAAAGTACAGCATTGAAAACAAGCGCTCAGAAAAGCAGCCGGTGGCTAGCAGTGACTCAGGATGGGGAACACTGCATTGCAAACACCCCTCAGTTCGTGCTACCCAGTGCTCTCGTTCACAGCTCAGAGGGAGCTGGGGGTGGTGGGGGAAAGGAATAACAAAAAACTGCAACAGATTTGGAGCTGTATGTTTTGTTTTAAACAGCAACTTTTTAGTTATGACGATTCTGAGGAAGATTTCGCAGATGCCTATCAAATGTAACCCATGCAAAAATTACCTACCTGGGCGTACAGAGAAAGTGGAACTACCACAATGAGAGGTGAATTTGCCTCACTGAGGATGCCCAAGAAAGATGTTCTGAAAACATCACCAGTGTGCAGGTAAGAACACGAAGGAAGGGAAGGGAGCAGCTCCATCTGTAGGGGTAACACCATTGCAGGGCATACGTGGGCTGTTGATGCTATTTTTTCCTCTCAGCAAATTGCCCGATAAGTCTCAAGATACAGGCTTAAGGAACTCAGTATAGACTGTGCCTTTAAGCATATGTGCAGCCATTCTGATGAGTTATGTTGAAGGAATCTGGAGAAAAAACATTGGCTTTTTCCTTCAGAAATTGATAGCTGCTTCTCATTGAAGGTCAACACAAAAACACCAGTGAAGAATATCAAAGACTTACAGAACGATGTTACCTTCCTTCATGGATCAGAACTCATGGTCAAGGAACATCAGGCTACAAGGACCTTTGAAGCTTTATTTGAGGAACCATAAGAAGAAAATTGCCCTTTTCCTAGAGGTTACTGAAACCTAAAGTTCACCCACACAGCCCTAATTTCAACACAGAGAAAGACTGACCAGTTACATCACTGCACTCATCTCATGTAATTTAAGAGCTGTACTAATTAGGCTTAATGGCCATGACCAGCCACACCTGGGACTTCTCTCCACATCTGTGGGCCCAGAAGCTCTATTTAAGCTCAGCCCAGGGCAGTTGTTCCCTGATGTATTGTGGAGAATTGCTTGCTTCTGGCTCATTTGCAGCCCTACATGCCTATGGAGTCTTTGATTCTGGCTTCAGCTTGTAGGCTGACTTCCAAACTCTGTCCTATTGCTACAGATATGCTCAGAGTTCACTAGAGCTGATCCTGGCCTGCAGGTTTGTATCTCTGCTTAACCTTGGACCTGCCTCATTGCCATGCTGTTGCCTTAGGATCGGGACTTTTTGATGAATCTAGCTATTGTCTTTGGTCTGCCCTGCTTGTTTCCCTTGGATGCTGTGGGGTTGGGCACTGGTTGGCAATACCCCTTGGTCCTCTTCCCCCAGGAGCAGCCCTGCTCTTGCTGCTCCTGGACAACAGTATTAAGTGTTGAGCTGGTACATGAAGAAACTTGACTCTTCTCCCCTTCTTGCCCCCATACCCCACCCTATGAATTCACCCCTGCCTTTAATACTCCACAAAAGCAACTATACTTGACTGTGCCAGCCACGTTTTCCTAACAATAGAAACATTAACCTGTAAGTTTTGTATTCTACTCTCTGCTTAGTGCTCTAAGCAGGTGGTTTGTTCCGTATGAGCTCATTCCAGTCCAGAAATAATCCTTCAGGTTTGTACCACTTTCTGGGAAAACTAAAACTAATCCATTTGTTTTGAGAAAGGTTTGTGAAAGAACAGTGAAAATACAGTATGTTAACAGCTAATATTAAAGCTATAGAGGGAAAGAAAGAAAGTTCATGTTGCCAGTTAAGGAGCTGGTACAGCAGAAAGGCTGATGCCTTCTCCTCTTTACAGGTATTCTTTCATTATGTTCTTTGGTTTTATTTTTCTGGGGAAATTGTGCTTGGTTCTTGTGAAATGTGGTTCTTGGGGTGGGTTTTAGGGGGTCCTTGCTCTGACTATGGTCTCAGGGCAAAAGTGCACTGGAGGGATGGGGAGCTAACAGGGTGCTCTCCAGGCAGACAAGAAAGGAGGAAAAGGAGTGGTAGAATTGGTGAAAATCTGCGGAAATACTTACAAACTTTATGTAGATTTATCTACAGATTGATACTAGCACAAACTGTGTTCCTGCTTTCCCTGCCTTGCAGAGGTGCTCATAAGCAAACGAGACCACAGTGTAATGCCTGCAGCGTTACCCCTACAAAACCTCGTTAATTTAGTGGAGTCTAACTGCTTCTGCAGCAATTGTAATCACTGAGCCCAGAGAGACCCAAACTCGAGGATCTGAGACAGATGCTTGGTTTTCAAGAAGCTTTATAAACCTACACCTCCCACTGATGAAAATGAGAACTGCAGGCGCTCAGAATCGTTCCTAAAGCCTTCCATTTTCTCTCCTGCAAGAAACTGAGTTGCAAGGATGTTAGCAGCAAACAGGCCTTTTGATTTTATAATACCTCCCACTGTCACTTATGGAACAGCACGTAGCAGTTATTGGAGGAAAACCAACTGTGTGATCATCCTTCATGGGAAAATCTGAAAAACTGCAGTGTCTTTGAAATAAAAAGGGATTTTATAAACTGGTGCGGACAGGAAAAATCTATTTCTTTCTACTTTGGTAGAAAAACTTAAGATGTGAGCAAAGAAAACTAATAAGGGTGAGAGATTCCCCCTCCCAAGGCACTATAAATACTTCTGGATGTGCTTTAATGTGAATCCCTAAAAATGGATGTGGGCATAACTGCGTGTGTTTCTATGTATGGCTATCAACATAAGGACAGTTTTGTACACTGATTTTGTCACCTCATGCAAATAGAACTCCCAGTTTAGTTGGCATAATTAGAAATAGACACTTGAGTGCTGGATTCTGGCCCTCATTCCTTGCCCTTGCCAAAAGAACATATCTAGCCCTTGGAGAAAAAAGAGGCAAAAACGTGGAATACCATCAACTTACAATTCTCCTGGTTACCTGTAAACTGTTTCTGCTGACTCCAGGTAGAGCTGTGACTGTCCAGAATGTGTCACAGTGCGTCATGAAGTGAATGTGCCTAAAAAAATGTCTATAAAGACAGGTAAGAATTTAAATTGTGTGTTTGCAAGCAGAGTTCCACAAAGAATCTGGACTAGGATAGTCCCTGTCTGTACCAATAGAGAATACATTATACAGCTGACAGTGAAACAAACAAACTGAAACTAGCCTCTTCTGTTTATATGACTATGTAAAGCTGCCTACAGAGATAAAAACAAATCAAGTATCTATTTTATGGGTACTTAAATGCTACTATCTATACTACAGTGTACAGATAGTAACATCATTGATCTCTTGTGATATCAGTTGTTCACAAATGGGAAGTTAATCTCTAATGTTCCTATTGGTTGGAAGAGCTATCTGAAAGAAAAGCAGCCTTTAACTTCTGAGTTTTAAATCTAGAGCTTTTCTTTGTAGAATAAGATGAGGAAATATTTCCTCATCTTCTGTTCTGAAACGGGAAATTTGCTGAACTGGTCCGCAAATCCCACAAAAAGAGGTAAAAGATGGTAAATCTGGTGTATGAGACACTGGGCCAGGTTTATCTTTAGTGTGGCTCCACAGAAGCCAGAATATCCATAAGAATTAAAAAGAAACTGAATGTTACAATCCATCAGGAAAGGGAATTGCACATGATGTGAGTTTAAATTAATACTTTTAGGAGCAACAAAGCTGGGTTCTCTGTACTTTCTACATCCAGTGAGATGATACAAAATAGCTCCTGGAATATATTTTACCTTGTGAGGCTGAAAATCACTGGTAGAAGCTGATTGACCATGTGGCAAAATGGGTGTAAACCCAGTATCTCAGTTTACGTCCTGTGAGCCTGTCCTGCCAATTAGGAAATATTTGGAATAGGTTTCTAAAGCAATAGAACAAAGAGTGAGGGCAAATGTCCTTGAATGCACAGATCATTTTGCTTTGTGATGTTGTGTGCTGCTGCTTTCACATGTGTGAATGCAGCCTTCCTCCAGATAAAAGTGTCAGGGAAAACAGTGGCATTCCAGTAATCAATATCAGCCTCTGAGAGCAGGTCTGGTGAAACCTGACCAGTTCTTTCAACAGATAAGCCCCAAAAGCAGGAGGAAAAAGTTCCTTAAAGCTCCATATGCATTTTTCTCCAAAGAGTTTGGGAGGTTTAAAGACATTATGGTGAGAACTAGTTATATCCTAGTGAAATGGATGAGTAATACCACCATCCTTGCGGATTGCAGAGGAAATTGTGGGCACCGCGGTATCCTGGCGCTGTCACCGAGAAACACTTCGATTTTCAGAAGCTATGTGGCTTCAAGGGTTGCATACCACGTCTTTTCCAAAGCCAAAATTAAAACATACAACTGCACGGTCCAGTCATGTGCTGGGAACTAGAGATCTTTGGTTATCTGCCCACCTGATCTGGTCCCTGGAACAGGTTCAGAGAGCCCAGTAAAAACTTGGCTATATAATGCAATCCAGTCCTGGTCTGTCCTCTCGTCTGCAAGAAATTTCATAACCTTGACGTAATCACACAGAGGTGTAATGCTCTGCTGATGACTCTCTGTTGCAGGCTAATTTCTAGGTTGCTTTCTTACCTTGAACTTTTAACTCTTACCCTTTCATTCACTCCTGTTGTCAGTGAGACACAAGTTTTGCCTAGTGATTAGGTTGTTACTGAGTGATGATGTTGTCTGTCCTGTAGTACTGTTTTGAAGGTTCCATGTGTTCTTATGACATATATTTACCACTGTTTACTGAAGAGTAAGTTGCTTAATAATTGAAAAGGAAATGTTCCTTGAAGGAATAAACAGCTGTCAGAAGATGGGAGGTGGTCAAGGTCTGTGGACCAATGCTCCATGGGCACCAATGGTAAGGAAGTACTGTCAGACACACTGTTCTATTGCCAGTAATGAAAGGATCCTGGGCCAGTTTTCTGCACTGTTACCTTACGTTTCTGCATGACTTTCAGACTGAACAGCGTGATTAACTGAATCTGGAACCTTCTGGATTCAGTTGAACCATCTTAGGCGGGTGGGACGTTTGTCTGGCACATAGAGGCATGTCTGAAGATCAGCCTTTGGATTGTAGGTTGATAAAGCAGCATGTGTCTTCACCTCCTACAGCCCTACTCCTGACTTGTGTTGTGCATGCATGGGCCTAAATCCACATCCAGATTTGTGTTCAATGCAGCAGTGTATCTACATCTTGTACTGTAGACTTTTTGTTCATCAACCTAGAAAGGCTGTTTACTGAATAATGTTTATATAGGACCTCACAGAGGAAAGACCAATCTTTGAGGGGAGCCTCTAGACTATGTCAGAATATAATATCTAACAGTAGAAAACCTGCAGACTTTGTTATTCACATCTCATTGACACGGTGCTTGGTAAATTTACAAATGTTACATACAGAATCCCAGCCTGGTTTGGGCTGAAGGGACCTTAAAGCTCTTCCAGTTCCAACCCCTGCCATGGGCAGGGACACCTTCCACTAGAGCAGGTTGTTCCAAGCCCCTGTGTCCAACCTGGCCTTGAACACTGCCAGGGATGGGGCAGCCACAGCTTCTCTGGGCACCCTGTGCCAGCGCCTCAGCACCCTCACAGGGAAGAGCTTCTGCCTCGGAGCTCATCTCAATCTCCCCTCTCGCAGTTTAAATCCATCACTGCTTGTCCTGTCCCTACAGACCCTTGTCCAAAGCCCCTCTCCAGGTTTCTTGTAGCTCCTTCAGGCACTGGAGCTATTCTAAGGTCTCCCCAGAGCCTTCTTCAGGCTGAATAAACCCAGCTCTCTCAGCCTATCTCCATAGGAGAGATGCTCCAACCCTTGGATCATCTTCGTGGCCTCCTCTGTATGTATGTATGTATGCTCTGGGATGTTACTTAAGCTTTCAAGCTTAAGAGGAGAGCATTTCCTCTGTGTGCAGACAGCTGTGACTGGGTAAAAGACTCTGGGCATTAACACTTCCAGTCACTGATTCATACGGATGGTCATCTCCAAATTGATTATTGTAAAATCAGGATGGTATAAAAAGGCCCAAAGGAAAAATCAACATATGCTGCTGCATTGAAAATTATTAATGCTAACTGTGTATCACCAGGAACTGTGTTCAGCTTACAGTACCTTAGCTAACAATCAATTCCGATGCCTTTAATCAAGTAGTCTTTATTAGTGTGAATAAGAAGACTATAAAGTAAATCATTTCAGGATGGATTCTCTGGAGTGGGCAAGAGCAGAAATGCATCATTGCCCTTTCTAGGTTTAGTATAAGAAGAAATGACAGTCACAGTGTATGTCTGTACAGAGGCCGTGTGTAGTGAATACCCTAAAACGAATTCACTTGCAGAAACCAGGTGCTGCAGGAAAGGTTTTGCTGCAAACTCCCTCCTCTTTCCCCCCAAAGGATGGACCTGCTAGAAAAGTCACCTCGGCTTACAACATAGGGCGATGTTGTAAACGTCCCTGTTTGTTTTCTCCCAGGTTCTCATGGCAGGATTGCCAAAATGTGGTCGCAGCAAATGGCCAGGGGCTCTGTTGGGTTTTCCCCCCGCCATCTCCTCAGCGAGATGGTTACCAAAGATGCCCCTGGACTATTTAAGAAACAAAACAAAGAGCAAAAAACCCCACGCTGTTGGATGCCATCTGCTCCCCTCTCCTCAGGCGTTTATTACATTCCCCCTGCCCAGCCCCGGACAGATGGTGTCCATCCCCTCCCAGCCCTCTCGAGGGACCAGGGACCTCACTCCTGCTGCTGTTGGAGGGATGAGAAATGGAGGTGTCGCAGGCTGGGGAGCCCTGAGAGGCGGCTCCGGGGGTGACCCCGAGCCTTGCGGGGCGGCCGGGTCCCCC
>NW_009911036.1:0-3955 GCF_000696875.1 Nestor notabilis
TGGCGAGAGGCCGGGCTCACCGCCGGGATGGGAGAAGCATCGGGAGAGGGACGAGGAGACACGAGGATTTTAACTAGGGGCAACTTTATTTTCCTATTATCTGTCAGATTTAAAAGGGGGTGGGGGGGAACAACACAACCCCAACCGGGACACCCCCTTCTTTTGGCCCCGATCGTGACAGAGCCCTGCCCGTCTTTGATCCCTTCTCTCCTTGTCCAACGTGGATTTGCATTTCGGATATTCACCCCTATGTGTGTCCCCACTTCCGTGTCCCTCAGCGCCCTTCAGCCGCTGCTGCCGTGACTGCCGGGTCCCCCCCCCCAACTCCATCCTTTCCTGTCTGGGAACTCGGCGTGGAGAATTGGTTCGGAAAGTTGAGCTAATTGCATGTGTGTGTGTGCGTGGGGAATTGCTGTCCCCTCTGCTGCGGGTCCTGCGTGTTGCTTTAGCTCATGGCAGAGTTATTCAGGAGCTTTGTCTCTGCCAGGAAGAAAGCTCAGTTATTTCTAGGGCAGCCTCCTCCGGAGGCGGGGAAGGTGCAGCCAAAAAGGGGGAAAAGACAGAGATTTTGTTGGATCTGAGGTGAAAAGGCCCCTTTTTGACTCCAGCAAGTCTGAGTCCACACAGGACCGTGCCTCGGTCATGCTCTGGATGACATCAGGGCCCCCCTGCCTTGCCATGAGTGGCTGTGTGTCGGTGAGCCCCAGCACGCTGCAGCAGCCAGCGCCCCGAATAACTCTGCTGAGCTCGCCTGGGATGGAGCAGGGTCACCCCGCTCTGAGGATGGGGAGAAGAGAGGCTGGGAGAGGCTTGAAGGCTGGGAGAGCAGACCTCCATCCAGAGCATCCCGTGGTTGGGGCTGGGATGCAGGCAGAGGGACCACTGTGTGCGGGGGGCTCTGCATCCCTGCTCCCCGGGTGAAATGGGGGTGAGCAGCTCTTCCTCTGCCCTGTTCCCCAGCACAATGGGGAGATGAGGAGGGGGCTGGTGCTTCATGTGCCTTTATGTGGGGTGGGACGCAGTGGGGTGTAAAGCTCTGATTTGGGGCTGCCCTTTGCCGTGACCTGCCAGCTGCAGAGTGTGCCGGAGAGTATTGGAGCAGGGGTCACAAACAATGCTTTCTGAGGCAGAGAGAGCACGGGGGATACTCTGGGGGTAGGCTGAGGGGCACAAGTAGGAACATGTCTGGGCAGGGAGAGAAGGGGGCTCTCCAGCATGGCTGGGGGCCGCTGTCTGTCTGTACATGTCCAATGCGCTGCTCATGGGCAAGATAAAGGAGGACAGGGACCTCCAGGATGACCCACCTAAAGGCATCCAAACCGTGCTCCATCCACCCTTGCAGGGGTGTGTGTGTCATGAATGCAAGTGCCCTACCCCCTTTCCTGGGTACCCCAAAGCTTTCATGGGTGTAGGGGGGCTGCAACACTGTGAGCAGTGATTGCAGGGAAGCTGTACCCCCAGATGGAGCATTAGGGGTGGGGTGATGTGGGTGCCTCATCCCGCTGCTTTCCAAAGCAGCCCCCAATGGAGCTGCAAGAGCAAAGGCAACTCAGCTCTTCACATCTGGGCTCTTCTTTCTGCTGAGCCAAAAAAGCCCTTTGCTTGGGAGAAACTAGTTGGGAGAAAGGGATGGAGGGCTCGCTGCCCCCGCGGCCGGGCTGGAGGCTTCTGCTCCAGAGGAGTCTGAGGTTCGAGTCAGTTGTGAGGATAAATATTTCCCTCCAAAGCTGCCCATGTCCATAGGGCTCTGGCAGGACCAGTAGAAGGAAACGTGTATTGCAGCTAGGAAAGAGGCAGCACAGCCCAACGGTGCTGGGGGAGCCGTGGGAGCGGGAGGGACGTGGGCCATCGCCTGTGCATCTGCCTGCAGATCCTCCCTGTGCTCCCACACCCCAGAGGCTGCTGAGGATGAGGTTTAAATGCTCTGCAGATGTTTTACTGATGGGAGGTTCGTGTGTATCCAGGAGGTGATTTCTTTTGGGTAGGGACCCCCCACAGCCTGCCCCTCCAACCAAACTCCCACCTTATACGTCTGGGGATGGGGGGTCTGCAGAGCTTTTCCCAGCTTCCCAGAGGAGGGTCCTGGGAAAAAATCACTGACCCAGCAGCCAGAGCTGAGTGTGCTGCTGGATCTGGGGGCACCGAGGTGTCCTGTACAGGTTGTGAACCGTGGGGAAGGACTGCTCCTGCCCCTCCTGCTCTGGTGGGATTGTTCTGTGCTGGCATTCCCAGCTTGGATGTGATGTGGGACACTGCAGGCACCCTCCCAGGGCTGCTAGGGGACATGTAGCACCCTGCTCTCTGCGAGGCCATGGAAGCAAGATGGCAAAAGCTGGGAAGCTGGGGCCAGCTCATCACCATGATCTCATCCCAGTGGCTGGATTTACTCTTAGGATTCCCATCCCAGCATAAGCAAGTGCTTGTCCTTGTGCTGGAGCCCGTTGCAAGGATGCTCTGTGGGGTCCAGCACCTTCTGCATCAGGGAAAACCTGCCTCCCTTCCCTGCCTGCCAGCAGCTCTGATCCCTGCCTGGGAAGCCTGTGGAGCCAGCAGGGAGGCTTCGGATGGTATTTTGGGAAGAGGCTTCATGGCATCATCTGTACAAGACTGAATTGGAGCTGAGACCTGGGATCACTCAGGGCAAAGGGCTTAGGGCTAGCGCCGGGTGGATCTGCAGCCGAGCTGGGTGAGGGCAGCAGCGGAATGGCACACGCTGGAGCTGTGGATGGCTCTGGATGCCCTGGGTCCACCAGCTGCAGCAGGAGCAGCTGGATGCCTTGGACTGGGGTTTCCAGGCGTGTCAAGGTGCAGAGCTGGCCCCTATCTACCAAAGCATCAAAGCATCAGCCATCTCATGGAGAAGAGCTGACATTTCTGCTCTGAGGAGCATCTGGGGATGCCCGTTTGTCCTCTGCCAGTCCAGGCCATGTGTCAGGAGTGTGCCTCCACCGCACAGGGATCCTGTCTGCCTCCTATGTGGAATATAATCCTGAAAGGCCAAGGATGGCCATCCCAAGGGGGATCTGCCACCCAAAATTGGATCTAACGTGGGTGTAGAGGCTCTGCACCTTCTCCTGGTACCCAGACACCCTCCAGACCTCTCTGAACCCAACGGTGTTTGTTCGGGAGCATCTGCTGAAGACCAGGAGGATGTTCCTTGGCCTGACTGCAGGCAGTGGAGGTGTTCCCACCCGGGGCTGCTGCCTGACCTGCTCCTTCACCTCCACATGGCCCCATCCCTCCCACAGAGCTGCGAGCATCCCCTCTCCTCTTCCTGACTCGGAGACGAGGGCAGAGGTTCCTGCGCCCACTTGCTCCTGGTGTCCCCCCGCAGGATGGTGGCAGGGGACAAGCCCTGCTCGCAGCTGCCTGCATTTGGGAATCGCTTCTGGATCTGGGAGCCCACAAAGCATGGGAGCTGCCTGCATGTCCTGGCGGGGTGGGGGGGACACGGGTGGCCCTTGTCACATGCCTGTAGGTGTCACTGTCCTCCTGCCATACCCGGGCATGGGTTGGGAAGGGGCTGGAGCGGGAGGTTGAGGTTTGCTGTGCCCAGGTGGTGCCTCGCATGTGGCAATAGGGTTGAGAAGCTGTTCCCTATGGCACATGGGCAGCGATGGAGGGAATCATTGCATGAAGTGGGGTCTCCCTCTGCATCATCCCATGGGGCAATGGAGGACACCCTCCAGGTCCTGTTGTCCCCATCTTTGCTTCAGAGCTTTCCCTGCCTGCAGTTGCAAGCTGACTCAGGGGGTCCTGCCCTCCCCATCCCCGTCACTTGGCTGGTGGAAGCATGGGGGGATGTGTCTCTCTTCACCATGCACTCGTGATGGACGGGTCCGTGGGGTTGACTTGGCAAGAATGTCTTCCAAAAAACATAAGAAAATGAGAACATGAGAGGAATGGGAGCACTGGGTGGGAAGGGGGGGTGGGCACGGGCAGGAGCTGGGCGAGC
>NW_009911036.1:3993-4508 GCF_000696875.1 Nestor notabilis
GCTGCCCCGGGGGCACATCTTTGGGGGGGAAGAGTTTGTACCGAGCTGCAGCTCTGCCAACCCTGAAGCTCAACCCCCTGAGTCAGATGCCCCCCAAATCCTGCGGCAGCCCTGGGAACATGAGCTGCCAAATGAGAACCAAGGAGCAACGTGCGCAGAGTTTGGCTGGGCTCTGTGATCCCCTTGGCTCTTGAGAGCTGTGCGTGGGGTCCGTGTCCCTGAACACCGGGGCTGGAAACAGGCTCTGTTTGTTTAGTTTGGTTTTAATAAGAAGTAGAGCCCTGGAGGTGAGGTGCTGGGTTAACCCTCCACCTTCCCACCCCCCTCTCTGGGGCACGTCACCGCTGCCCTGTGACATCCTACCTGCTCCCTCAGGCCACCAGCTGGATTTTGCCCAGTGGGATTGGGCTGGGGCCACATCCAGGCTGGGTTTAGTCATGATGGAAGGATGCTCTCCCTCTCTGGAGCACCCTGAAGGTGGCTTGAAGTGTTCGAGGCCAGGTTGGACACAGGGG
>NW_009911037.1:0-282 GCF_000696875.1 Nestor notabilis
CCCAGCTCTATGTGGAGCACCCCAGGGATGTCCTGACCAAGTACTGATGCTGCCAAGAGGGTCAAAATGCCTCACAACTCAAATTCTCTGGTCTAAAGACCCTTGGGTGCTGCCAGGGAGCCCTCAGAGCACTGCGTGCTGCCCATGCCATCCCTCTCCCACCTTCCTCATCCCAAAGAGCAGCTCCAGCTGTCGTTTGAAAGTCACTTCAAGATGCAGACGGAAGGTGGTGGGACCCCCTGTTGTGAGGCCAAGTGGTCCCTACCAGGGAAGATGAAGGAG
>NW_009911037.1:465-3556 GCF_000696875.1 Nestor notabilis
CGAAAGGCGGGCCTGGGGGTGATGGTGCCGGGGGCCCCCCCGAGGTGGCCCCATCCCCCCCGCCCGGTTTGGGGCTGCCGGGGCAACTCTCCACTGGGCCAAATGGCGGCAGCCCAGGGGGCACTTGGGGTAAGGATTTGTCCCCGTACCGCCATCCTCCCCCCAGCAGCATCCCCAGTGCTCCCTGGGTCCTGCGGCAGGGGTGCCCTGTGTAAACAAGGGCTGGTATAAGCTCACAGAAGGCTTGTGTCAGACACAGCAGCCTCGAGGAGGAGAGAATCAAAGGATTCCCTGCAAATCCATCTGCCCTACATCTCCTCTCCGTTCTGATCTCTAAACTCATGCAAGTTTAAAAAGCAAGTAAATGCTGGCGGTGATGAACCTCCCCACTGCTCCCGGCTTCCTTCTCTCCTGGAAGGAGAAGCTCCCAAGGAAAGATGTAACCCGGAGGAGCGGAGCCCAGGTCCCAGCCGCAGCCCCAGCGCTGCCCCATGCACACAAGGCTTGCGGAGCCCCTCGCTCGTCTCGCTGTGGCACGCAGGGTGCAGGGTGACCGTTACCAGTTCCCGAACTTACTATTATCGCACTTCTGCCCCAGAAATGTTTCATTAATCCTCAGCAATGCCCCAGCCGAAAAGGCAGCAAATCTGCAGCTGAGACAAAGGCGGTTTCCAGTGCACCCGCTTCTGCTCTGGCAGCGCCTGCGGCCGGGGGTCCCTGCTCCGACCCAGCTGGGCCCCTCCTGCCCCACAGACACCGACGTGAGCCCGAGCACCCACAGACAGCACGGCTATTTGGGGGTTATCTGGGGTGCGGCTGGCGGCGGGAAGGCTCAGCGGCTCTGAGGCCTCCTCTACTGCGCACTCTGTGCAGGAGCTTCACGTGCACCAGGCAGCGGGAGACGTTTGCTGTACGTCAGTGCCGTTGTACAACACCTGGTCTGGGTTTATGTGCCGTTATTGCACATTTTCAATCCCCTTTGGATTTGAAAACAGTCAAAGTGTTTCATTTTCCTCACATGCTCCTTTGCTCCTCCACATAAAATTCTATTGAAAATGTTGTGACATGTGTCTCCATGTAGGGTTCTAAATTTGCTTAAAGAAACAAACCATGTCTTGACGATGGAATAAATTTGTATCTGGCGTTTCCAGGCAAACTGCAAAGCACAACTAGTGTCATTAAAGCCAAATTCACTGAACTGCTCTAAAACACCCTGTTCTGGAGATCACGAGCAGGGCTGTATGGCTGGAACGAGCTCCTCCTGCTTTACACCAGTGTGCAGTGGGGCTTCCGCTCATGTCAGAGGGTCTCCAAGCTGGCAGGTGACAGAGGACACAGGCCCATCCCTGTGCTGAGCTGCCAGGGACACCGGGGTGCTGGGGACACCGGGGTGCTGGGGACACAGGGCTGCCTGGCCAGAGGTCCCTTCTCAGGAGCCCTGCTCAGAGGATGGGCATCCAGGGACTGTCCTGGAGCTGCTCTGAGCACTGCTCCCTCGCTTAGCTGGGCCGAAATGGGCTGACTTGGGCTGGGCTGAATTGAACTGGGCTGAACTGAACTGGGCTGAACTAGATGGCATTGCTCAGGGTGCTGGGACTCCAGGTCTCCTGTCCCCAGTGCCGTGACATTCCTCACCCTGGGGTCCCACATCTCTGGGTGTGGATGCTGATCCTCCTTCCTGCCGTGTGGAACACGGCCCAGGCAGGGAGCCTGGAGTGGAGGCTGGGCTGGGGGCACGGAGCAGTTCCATCAGACGCTTCTGGCCTAAGGAACGTTGCGTCCCAAACGGGATGTGTCTCCCGGGGAGGGTGAACCTCCTCCTTGCAAACTCGGGAGAAGTGAAACCTTGGAGCAGGGAAGTGCAGAGAAAAAAGACACTGGAAAATGGGATTTGCAGCTGAAAACCACTGGTATCTCTGGGACACAAACTTTGGACTTGATCTTAAAGGCCTTCTGCAACCCCGTTGATTCTGTGATCACATGGCCTTGCTCCCACACCTCACCCTACCCCGCACACCTCAACCCCGCCCCGCGCACCCCAAATCCCTGCGCCCCCAGCCCTCCCACGCCGGTGTCCCCACATGACCCATCCCGAGGCTGTCACCTCCCTGTCCCCTCTCCCCTTCCACACGTGTTTTTGTACATCTGAGGGCTCCCCCCCCACCCCAGCTCCCGTGATATCAGATGTGCTTCTATTGATTTGCTCCCTGCACTTGTTTTTGTTATTCATTATTAATGGGATCATTTTTCCATCCTTCGTGCATGAAGGGAGATTTGGTGTAAGAATCAATGGGGTGAGCACCGCCAGTGGCTTGTTTGGGTCTCTGCGCTTTCATCTCCCGTGTGCAGCCCCAGGGAGACGGCGAGAGGCAGATTAAGCAACAAGCAGGGAGCGGGGAAGAAAATAATAAACCAGTTGTTAGTGGTCTGGAAGCCGCAGATGGGGGATGCCCGCGGGGGACACACCGGCTGTACCCGGCATTTCCCAGCCCACCTCCCGGTGCTTCACAGGGGCTGTCACTAACGGGATTGTCCTTCCTCACCAGACCTGGCCCGCCTGTCTTGTTTACCTGCGGGAGGTGGGTTTGGGTGGAATGAAGTGTCCCGGGGGGGGGTGTCCCACAGCCCTGCGGACCAGGACAAGGAACCCACAGTCCTCCAGGAAACGGGGAGTCCTGATCCTCACACGCCTGGAGAGAGCAACAGAAAGCGGAGGTAGTTTTGGCGGCAGCTCCTCACCAGAGCGTGAGGGGAGACCCCGCCACAGCCCGGCATGGCCAGGGGAAGGCTCAGGCACCGGCAGTGATTAAAGCAGCTCGAACCTGACCGCCAGAGGCAAGCCCCGGGTGGGGTGTCAGGTCCTGCGTGGGGTAGAGCAAGGCACGAACCTGCACCTCCCGAGTGGAAATAAACCCGGGGTTTGCAAAGAGTAAAATCCGGGCAGAGCCTGTGCAGCGCTGTGTCCATGCAGGGAAACCGGGAATACAGCGCAGGGAGCAGGGAGGAGCAGGAGCTTCAAGGTCTCCCGGTCAGAGTGTTTGAGGGGGAGGACGAGCCCACGGGAGCCCGCTTCGGGGACAGTGACTGCAGG
>NW_009911037.1:3648-3919 GCF_000696875.1 Nestor notabilis
AAAAACATCCCCCAAAAGTAACGCTGCGGTGACACCTTTGCCATGATAAGAATAAACACGATCCGATGTCCTCCAGAAGCGAACAGGCAGGAAGATAACGGCCACCACGGCTGTAAGGCTCTCAGGCAGGTGGGCAGAAACACGGGCTAAGCGAGGCTCAGGTTAGGCTTAATGCAGCCCGGGAGGACAATAACCCCGTCCAAGGACAGCTTTGGAAGGGTTATTTCTGTCGCATGCTGGAAAATGAAGGCTTGTGAAACGGCGGGGTTTG
>NW_009911038.1:0-332 GCF_000696875.1 Nestor notabilis
CACATCTCCCAGCCGGGGGCACTGCAGCCCCTGCCCTCAGCTCAGCATCACCAGGGAGCTCTTCCAGCTGCTGCTGGACAGACCCAGCATCTTCCTGCTCCATCATTACAAAGCAAAGGTGCTCCTGAGGCACCTGAAGGGGGTTTAGTCTGGAGAAGAGAAGGCTCAAGGGGGACCCTGATCGCTCTCTGCAACTGCCTGACAGGAGGATGGAGCCAGGAGGGGGCTGGTCTCTGCTCCCAAGGAACAAGGGATGGGACAAGAGGAAAGGGCCTCAAGCTGCCCCAGGGCAGGTTTAGCTGGAGCTGAGGAACAATTCCTTGCCCAGAGGC
>NW_009911038.1:371-1115 GCF_000696875.1 Nestor notabilis
CGGGAGGCCCCGTCCCTGCAAGTGTTCACAGCCCGTGGAGCCGAGGCCTCAGTGCCAGGGGTTAGTGGTGGCCTTGGCAGGGCTGGGAAGGGTTGGACTGGATGAGCTTGAAGGTCTTTTCCAACCCAGGTGATGCCATGGCACTCTGATTTCTCACCCCGTTACATGCCCTGCTCTGTCCCTCCACCCGCCCAGCCTGGACCCTTCCCATCAGGGCTCCATGCAGGCAGGGAGATGTTGCCCTGGGAGATGAGACTGACTCTGTTTTCCCACTCCTGTCCCGCAGCCCCTCTGCAGCCCGTGTTCTGCCTGGCTTCCTGCTCCTGGCACTGCTGGGCTGGCTGGCATGGGGCTTGCTGGTCGCGCCAGGGGAAGAGTGGGTAAAGAGCTTGTTTAGAAGCAGATGGACAAGCCAGTTCTGGCTCAATGGCAGTGGCCATGGCAGAGAGGGCACCTCACCTTTGCCCTGTGGGGTTAGGAGGGCTGCCAGCCCCCAGCAATAGCCCAGAAGCACATCACCTCCTCGGATCACTGAGGTCCCCACTCCCGCCCTGCAGCAGCTCCCAGAGCCCCCGGCTCAGCCCCGCATCGTGTCACTCACCTGAGGGTGCTCAGCCGGCAGCGGGGGTCCCGCAGCCCCCGGCTCAGCTGCTGCATGCCGCCGTCCCCCACAGCGTTGCCCCCCAAGTGCAGCTCAGACAGGCTGGGGGTGCTGGGGAGCACCGTGGCAAGGGTCTCACAGCT
>NW_009911039.1:0-217 GCF_000696875.1 Nestor notabilis
CCCCCCCCCCACCCCCCCCCCCCCCCATCCTCATCCCCATTCCTATCCCATCCCCAACCCCATCCCATGTCATGGTATCCCTGTACCCATCCTCGTCCCATCCCCATTCCTATCCTATCTCCATCCCCATCCTTATTTTCATTCTCATCCCAACCCCATTCCACCTTCATCCACATTCCTATCCCAAGCTCATTCCATCCCATACTCGCCCTCATCC
>NW_009911040.1:0-10016 GCF_000696875.1 Nestor notabilis
TGCCGCCTGTCCGTGCTGCGGAGCTCGGCGCTCTCCCCCTCCCCGTAGCGCCGGGGTCTGTCCCGCTTCTCCCGTGCCTCTGCCTCCCTCCCGGCTCGCTTGTCGCAAGGCTTGCTGAAGTCTCTGCTGTCTCCGACAGAGGGGACAGGTCAGGGGTAGGCGCTAAGGGGTGGATTCCCAGACAAAGTGACGGATTTCAGCCCCACTTTGTAATGACCAGAATAGAGAGTAAATCAAACTGCTGCGAGAAGGATAGCAGCTACAGAGACATACCGGGCCGGGGGGCTCCTAGGATGTTTGTCTGCACTGTGGTGGCTGGGTCAGATGGCTGTTGCCCATCCCCCAGGATTCAGGGCATGAACATAGGCTGCAAGCAGTGACTCCTGTTCACCCCATCCCTTTGCCCAAAATCCCGACATAGGTCTTGATCACCAAAGCATCCTAAACCCAGATCAAGCACAGGGATTCAATGTAGCACTTCCTAGCCGCTGCTCTTTATCTCTGTTCAGAAGGCAGTAGTTTTCTTCTCAAATCACAGGAAAATAATTGGATTATATTCACTCAGTGTGATCACACTGGAAGAACAACATTTAGGTGCTCAGCTGGTGTATGGCCCCAGGCAGACCCTGTGCCCTGCATCCTGACAGGGTCACTCTGTTGAGCTGGCACACTTCTGCGGTGCCATACTTGCCATGTTGTGACTTTTTTTTTTGCCTAGTCAGGGAAGCCCCACTGCCTCTAGGACCTGCCTTTTCCCAGAGCACTAAAGAGCCTGTTGGAATTCCTTCTGTCCTTGGGCAGCCACCCCACATGCACTGCATCAGCTCCTCAGGCACAAGCTGAAAAGTTCAACCTCAGGATTAGGATCCTTGGTTTGTGTACAGTAGGATTTCTTCTTGAGGCTGCTGCAAAGTAAGGAAGGAACTTTCTGTGACTGGACCATATGGCTTATCTAGAAGCCATGGTGCCTCACTAACACACCGAAGCTCAGAGCCAAAAACCTGAAGAAACAATCATTCTCCAAAGCATTCAATTGCTTGCCCCTACTGATGGACTTTGAGGCTTGCCAGTTCCTACAAAGCCAATCAAACGGGAGCAGAAAGCTTTTCAAGACTCAGGTTTGGGTTTGCTTCAGTTACCCTCTCTGTAAAAAGAGGCCTGGAAAGCCAAAGAGACTGAAGACGCTGGCAGAGGCTTCCAGGGAGTTAGTTTATCTCCTCAGTCACTGTTAGCTCTGTCAGAGAGCTTTGCAAACTCCAGGCCTGAATGCAGGATTTGGCTTATTTTGTTATGAAAACAAAATCCTAGACAGCCACAACTGGGTTCTTGTTTAGCAGCAGAAGTTTAAAATAACACTGCCCAGATTTGAAGCAAGAAGAAAAACAAACATAACGAGCTGCATTTTCTCTGCTTTTCCCCAATTACAATATATATGTGTAACTTTCTCTTCTCTTTTGCTGTTTGAAAACTCACTAACAACAGGAGACACTGGTTTACAGGACTGTTTTCAGTTATGTTACAGGAAAACAAATTCTCATTTAAAAATTACCAAGGCACTGTGTAGCTTTATCTACGCTCTAAAAAAAAACGTTCTTCCCTATCATGTAAAGTGATAACATGGTTTAATTCTGATTTAAAGCATCTCACGCCCAGTGAGATGCCCTGGGATCCTCTGCCTTGTGTACCCATTGCCATTGTCCTAGGCCCCTTGGGTTGCCCATCATGCTTAGCCCCATGGGGGAGCCCGGCACTGCTAAGGCACATGGATTGAGTCCCCTGAGAAGGCTGTTCTCCTGCCTTGACTTCTTTACTGGAGACATAGGTTTTGTTTCCCCTCAGCTTCTGACCCCATTAGGAGGAGCGCTTGGCCCACCGTCAGGATGGTGCTGGACCACACAGGGTGATGGGTGTCCATAAGGATGTGTGGACAAGAGCCTGGATTTGAGCGGCATGGTAAAATTTCAAGGTGGGGCTGTTGGTGTCCTAGCTCGTCTGTGGAATACAATTTCTCAGGCAGGGCCAAGTGGGAGCCCCTGTCTTCACAGTGTCTCATTTCCAGTACCCAATCAGCTGATGAAAATTTGTAGGAAATAAACAGGTCCTAGGAGGGCTTCCCAATTTGCAAAGATTGGTGATGGCATCTCCGTAGACAATTTGCTTTGATTAGGAGATTTTTTAGGTGTCAGAGCTTAGTCTAAGGTACACTAAGCTCAGACTGGCTGCACTGCTTTACTTCTTCAAAAGATGGCTTGCCCTGGTGCGATTTTCTTGTGTGGGCAGGGGTAACTCCGCTTCCATGGGGAAGAGAGGGGAGAAAAGGCTGATGCAAATGCGGAGATAAACTTAGCTAAATAATTCTATATTTCTGCGAGGCTGTGGGGGAGTGGGGGATTTCCACTAAACGAGACATAAATCCTTGTGACGTGGTATGTCAGCAGGCTGGAGAGGACTAAGAATCCAAACAAATGCTTATTAACACTGGCAGCAGCTCAGGAAAAGATCAGCAAAACATTTCGGAATAGGGGTAATTAGTAAATCTCTTCCCCTGAGTGCTCTCTGGCACTGTATGAGCCACCTCTCACGAATGAGCTCATCCCTAAGTGTGCGGCATGAAAGATGTTTCCTTTGAGGGGGAAAAGGAGAAGAGGAAAGCCGCTGTGCCTAGAGTCTGGGTTGTGTCCTGCAGCATGGCTCTGCTCCAGGTATTTCTCTCACCTTTGCAGCCCACACAGGAAAAGCTCCAACCTGGGGTTACACACTGTGGTCAGTACCATGTGGAGAGCTTGCTGCATCCCTCTCCAGACACACCATCAGTCAGCAGCACTGCTGTCCAAATGGTACATTGCCACTGGATAGATGCTATGCATGCTGTGCTGCTTTTCTGGTTGGAAACCACAAGCTGAATATACTACGTCAAAAATAATTTGAGCTAAAGATTGCCCTGGCATAGACTATATTGCCACATAATAATGAGGATGATGGTGATAACAGTAGATTAACAGCAAATTAGTAATAATAGTGAGTTGGGATCTATGTCAAGTCTTTACCTTAAACCACTGAATTTCACAAGATTTGAACTTGAGCTGTGTGCCAGAGAAATGATTCGGCATTTCTCAAAGTGTTAACTGATAAAACAATTAGGAGCCTGCTGATGTTTTAACAAGCTCTGATGTGTGAGCAGAGCACAGGTATACAGGGGCAGCCTTGGCCATGCAAGCCAGAGCCAAGTTCCTGGCATGTCCCATCTGCTGCAGCAGGCAGGAGCGGGTGCTGATTGGGGCACAAGGAGCAGTGCTGGCACAGCATCTCCTGCCCGTGGCCTCTAGCCATAGCCAGTGCCACCTCC
Source organism: Nestor notabilis (assembly GCF_000696875.1). NCBI lineage: Eukaryota > Metazoa > Chordata > Aves > Psittaciformes > Psittacidae > Nestor > Nestor notabilis. The sequence goes on from NW_009911040.1 coordinate 3,347, forward strand.
TGTTAGCTGGGTGTTTCTCATAGAAAGTGGGGAGGTTTTATTAAGAAAGTTTGTTAAAGGCAGTTTCTGCAAGGCGTTTCTTATAGTAAGTGCCTGGCCATCTAATGATAAAGACAAGAGATGGAGGTGGAGTTTTTGGTACTACTTGCCATAAGTGACAGAGGCTGCCTTTCAAGGCAGAGCTGGGGTTTCCTGGTATTTCCTGCTGCAGATACTTCCTGCTGCAGATACAAACATACAGAAACCAGCAGTGGCACACCCATAAATCTGAGCAAGTGTTCAAGCTGGCCACATGTGAGTGAGCATGGCCACTGTACCAACTGCAGATATTACACTGACAGCCTTACTCAGATGCTTAATTCCTTTGGTGTTTATTAGTTCAAGCTGAAAAAGCACACCCTGACACACCAATATTGCCAACAGTTCCTATGCTGCTGGTCTGGACAAAGTTCTGTCAGCCATTAAAAACTAAACTTCTAATGAACTTAATCATTCTCTTATGGACTATTTTATTTGTAATGTCATTTCAGTGGTTTTCAAAGATACTCGATATTCATCTTAGTACTGAAGAAGAAGCAAACCCATTTTGAAATCCACCTTTCTGATCATTATTCTTCAAAACAAAAGACTCTGGAAGTCATTTTTGGCTATAAGAAAGGGAAAGGTACTTTCTTTGATGAGAAAAAAAAAGGAACAACAAATGCTTTGGAATAATAGGAGAGAGAGAAAGGACTCAGCTGAGTCTGTGCCTGAACAAACAGGAAGGAAGGGATTTGGCAGAGTGAATCTAAACACACCATCATAACAGGAAATACAAACAAGAAAAATAGCCCTACAAAAATTAGGGAAGTCCCAAATACTTAGAGAGCATCCCTGTTGCCATGATATTTTTTGTAATGGAAATGTAACAGAAGGAAGCTTTTTTTCCACTGTTTTTAGGATTCTAGTGGGGCATCCTGACTAGAAAAGCCAGAATGAAACCTGGGGGTGTTTCCACTCTCCTTCCCTCCCTCTCCAGTAAATGTGCTAGGGGAAGAAATAGCATAGCTTCAGCCGTGGCTTTCTGCCCCTGGGCAGCTCTGGTCCTTGGCCCCCCTTTGCTCACCCACGTCACCAGCCCCCATAGCCCTGGGGCACCAGTGCTCTGCTGAGCAGTGACATGATGCAGTGACCCAAAGGCTCTGGCAGCCAGCACTGCTGCACTCAGCCGTGGGAGCACTTTAGGTTTAGCTTCACACTTTGCCCCAGATCACACGTTTAGCTGAGAGCCAGTCAGGTCGTGCACACACACACACACCCCCCCTCTTCCTCTACTTCCTGAATGAGTTTTAATCTTCACTGTGTTTTAAAATCAGTAGCATTACTAATCCTGAACATGACCTGGCAGCCAAACCACAGAGAAGGAAAGCATTCAGGCATGCTAGGCTCTAACTTCTCTATGTACCACTCAGTTGCTACCACTAACTTGATGCTTCAAAGCTCTCCAAGCTGCTGGGAGCCAGCAGGAGGAATTGCAATTAAAAAACGCAATCTTCCAACAATTTTGCCCAGAAATAAGTGTCAGAGTTTATATCAGCATGGTACATATCAACAGTATCAACTTAACAAGGATATTTGAATATCACCACATTGTAGCCTTATAAGTGAAGTGAAATTCTTCCTTTATTTAAAGCTTAATTCCTCTGCCTTACGCAGTATGAGTAAGCCAAAACTTGCCTGAGAGTTCTTCGTACAGAAGTGCACTGGTCTCCTAGAAAGTCAATTAAAAAGAAGTGTTGTTAGAACAAGGATTGTAAACTATGAGTCTAATTATTTATTTACAATAATTATATAATTATAACCATTAGAAGATTAATATAATTATGCAAATAAATCTATAGAAATATATTAAATGGTACATGTACAGAAATAATTCTAAATACAAACTCTAAAAATCTGTTTTTACAATAACAAACTGCTACCGTTAATTATTTGTAGTGTGGGAGCGTTAGTGGTAGAGCAGGACTCTGGCAGGATAATGTTTAAACAAGGCTAAACCACCCTGATCCTCGTGCCTTGTTCCTTCCTATCTCCCCCTCAGCAAGGCAAGGACTGCTCTGAATATGCATGCAACAGCCCTGGTCACTAGCATCAGTTTCATTATCAGCTCTGGGAAAAGTCCAGAGTGCCTGCTATCAGAACCTTCTCCCTCCTCTACCCCATTGCACTAGCATTTCTTTCTGCACACGCCCCACATTTCAACATAAAGAGACAGGGCAGTAATTGCTCCTGGGTATTTGAAAACACTCAACAAGTCACACTGAAGTTGCAACAAGCTGTGCTGAATTTGCTTTGTCTTGGGATGCCATAGTGATGCTGGGACTGTTTTGAAAATGAGGTAATGTAGACTGTGAGTGGGCTTGAAGGGTCTGAATGCATCCCTGACCTTTTGTCTGCTGCTTAGTGATGCAGGGAGCATGTAGATCAGTGAAGCTGGAATTATTGAGCCTAAAGTGATAAGCCTCCTAATGCTCATACCAGGAGATACTGCTATGCTTCCCACGCTCCCATCCTTTCAACCATGTTTTTCACATCCCCAGTGTTTCTGAACTCTCAGTCACCTTCTCTGTGAGCTCTCCTCAATAAAGCTAAGAATTTTATTAGTGACGTAAATGGGGACACAGTTAAATCAGCAGGACTTCTGCTCAGCAAAGACTGATGCATACCTGGCTTGGTAGGCCCAATTCATTTTCATGCTGTACTTGCGAACTCAATGTGCAATAAGCTACATGGATGTTTCCAAAAACAGCTGCAGCCAGATGAGCAGAGACCAGCAAAAACAGGCCCTGAGGAAGGTGGGAGTTGATCCCAATGCCATATAAAGCATATAAAGGGAGTTTTGTGGTTGCTTTGAATAGGCACAGGATGCTTGTCCCACCCTCCCACATCGTTCACATGTAACATTCATGCTCATGTCTGTACTCCCACTGCATCCCGTGGGAGAGCCCTTCTCTCCTGTATCCAGACAAACTCAAGGTCTCAAATCAGGCCATCTGAGTCATCCTGAAAATCACTCATCGATTTTCTCTTAAGTTATTGTTATACCAGAGAGCTGCTTCCGTCCTCTCAGTTACCTGAGGTGACGTTGCTCAGAGGCTCTCCTGCCAAGCTGTGCTCATACCAGATGTGTGTAGCACTGCCCACACATGGACAACTCATTCCAGGATTAATTTTGTTAATGGGAATACACTTTGCCACATTGTGTCATGGTATTTTTCATGCAAACTCTTATAATCTGACCAGTTCTTTTTGAAATTTACAGGCTAGAAGCAAAATGATGAAAATGTTACCTTTTTTCCAAAATGGTCCCATTGGAATATGCAATGGATCAGAGGGTTGCATTGATGCAGACAGGCAGCTTGAAAACCCTTCGACATCAGTAGCTAAGCAAATCCCTGCTTGTCCTGAACGTTCTGGAGACGAGATCTGGTCCAGGGACCAGGAGAAGATGAGTGAAAGGCCAGAGGGAGCCTACAGAGCCTCACGTGCATCTTCCATCGCGAGCAATGGGAGCAGCACCTCTGCTGGGGACAGCCCTGAAAAGGGGAAGAAAGGAATAAAGGAAATCTTTACGAATGCGTTTAAGAAAATTAAAAAGATCAAGACACCCAGTGGTAAGTGCTCCTCCATCCTCCTTGCACCACCTCATAGGCCATAGTTACTTCTACAGGGACTGCACAAGGTAGAGAATCATCCCCTTGAGAAACAAGGGCACCAACAGATTCAAGTGACTTGGCCAAGGAGCGTGGGGAGGCATGGGCTGAGGGAGACCTTGAGTCCTCGTTCCTTGCTGCCAAGGGCATACTCCTTGAGAAACCACCAGTTTGTGGGTTTTCTGTCTAAAACAAAATTTATTTCTACCTCTCATGGTGGCACACAGATCTGTGGGTGGGCAGGAAACCGAAACATACCTCTCTGCTCTGTTCCTCCATGAAACCACCACCCTGTGCAATCTCCTCTTTCCCCAAGGACAGCAGTGAGCAGCATGCATAGGTCTTTCTTGGGGCTGACCTGTCCTCGAGTCACAATATGTGCTCAGAGAAACCCAGAACTGCAGAGGAAGGTGCCCCTTGGCACTTCCAAGTCTCACCTACCACCTCAGATGATGTATCTTGTTAACCGGTTCATAAACTTAGTGAGCTGTACCTTGAATTTGCTCAACTAAAGAACCAAGTCTACTGAAAACAGCTCCTTCCTGCCTTTCTTCTTACTGCTGCACTGCTCCATTCCCAATGTCTTTTTTGAAATAAAGCAGAAAATATTCCAGATGAGATACCACCGATGCCTGGTACAGTATGTTACTATTTTCCTATCTCAGCTGGACATTCCTCACTATATACATCCTGGGGTCATATATGACATTTTCACCATCATCTCACAATAATGATGGTTACTAATTCTCCAGGCATCTCTCTTCTTCCTCCATCTCAAGCTGATTCACATCCAGCTTGCAGCAAAAATACTATTTGTTGTCAAGTACCTTTTGTTCTATTGAATTTGTATCTTAAACTTTGTGCTATTAAATTTCAGCCCATTTACTATTCAAGTTATCTTCTTGTTCCTGTATAATACACTAAGCCCTCAGTTTCGATGATGTCTGAACTTTTTGTAATCAACAGATGCCAGCAGGGCACTCCCAGCTTTTGTGCCACAGTCTCTGAGGAGAATATGAAGTAAGGTGTGTTTTGTTAATAATATAAGGTTTCTTCACCCAGGGTTTTCCATAAAAACCTTACACACCTAACAAAACTTGTTTTGGGATATAACTTCTCCATAACTTCCCAGATTGTGCCATATTGAGAAGCTGTAGTTCCACTAAGACAGTTCAATTGTATTTATATTGCCCGCTAAATGCGTCCTACAAAAATATTTCACAGGTCAGATTGTGCCCACCTATTTCTGGAAAACCTGTGTGATATTTCCTCTAGCACATCTCATTTAGCTACATCTTGCCATCTGCATTTTTCCTAAAACCATGCTTCCGACTTACAATCATATTAATGGGAAAGGGGATAATAAATAAATAAATAGAACTTCACAAATCTAAATTTTGGAAACAGTTACAGGTAGCTCATGAATAGCTGTCCATACGTAACACACTAGTGATGGGTATTCACATTTCCATTGCTCCAGTTAGAGACAATCTAGAAAAAAACCTGATCTTTAAATAACCAGAAAGATTTTCTATACGGTGAAAGAGCCTAAGATCTAGTATCATAGAAATATAATCATTTTTCAAAAAAAGTATTCCAGAGCCATTGTTTTTATAAAACAGAAATTTAAAACTTCACTGTTCTTTTGTCACCAGTCAAAAAAATCATGGATCTCCTTGAAGAGCAGAAGCTTTGCGAAGCCACTCAGCATCTGATTGTCCTGCAGAAGAGCCTGTCTAGCAAAAGTGAGGAGGGACTGAACACCAGCCAGCAAGATGTTGAGTCCATATACGAAGTTCTGAATTACAAAGTCTTCGGCATCTTGAAAGACTCCATACTGCTAGCGAAAACAAACCCAGATCTGCTGCAGCAGGCAGTAGAGGCACTGAAAGAGCAGGAGAAAGAAGATCAGAACTACATGGCAGAGAATCCACCTGACCCAAATATGCCATTTAGACCTAGAAAATGGAAAGAGCTTTGGATGGCTACAGTAAAGGAGTCAGTAGAGACTCGAATGAAGGACACAAGGCGTACTCCTAGAGCTGAGAACCTCTCTGCAGTTGGCCAGAATCTCCTGCACATGGGAAAGACAATGAAAGAGGATTTGACAGTAGTTGTGAAGTACATTAAACAGCTTTATCCTCCTGAGTTTAATGTGTTCAGCATATATGCAGAACTCTACCACAATTATTTTGCCTCCCAGACAAAGAAAAGTGCTGAGTCTCATCTGGAAGACAAGGACATTTATCTTCTCCTCTCATGGGTGCACAATTTTTATCCAAAGTAAGTAAGGCTTTTGCACATGCTTATCTTTGGTGATTAACATAGGTTCACTGGCTGCAAAACCAGACATTTGCTTGATTAATGAATTGATATCACTGTGATGCAGCCTGGCACCTGGCTAGGTGTTAACTGCTATTGTGCTGATGTACCCTAGCTGGCCAAGACAGCCAGAAGGGGCACACTCAAGGCTACTAGTCTGTAAACTAAGGGCCAACCTCACCATTCAGGCCTCTGGGCAACAGACAGACACACTGATATTTAGGGCTTCACTTGTTGGGTAAATTGGACAGATGTGTTGCCCTGAGCTCTATTTCTGCTGTAGACCTGAACTCATTCTTGGAAAATTTGGAATTTCAGCCCTCTGGACCAGAGGGCAACTGATAAATAGAACAACCTGAGATCCAGTTATCCTGGGCGTAATACCCTGTTGCTTAAATGTTACCCACTGGCTATGCTCTCTTCCTGGTTAGGAAACCAAAGGGTGCACCCCTGTGAGAGGACATCATCATCCAAGGGTCGCCCTTCATCCTCACAATCCCTGTCAGCTATCAAACTGAAAATATTCCTTGTTGTGGCTTATAGTACTGGATGGAGAACTGACGGCTCTCATTCTTAGCTGACAAACAGTAAATACACCAGCAACATTTCTTCTGCTGTTCAAAAGCCGTTCAACCTCCACCTCCACTCTTTACTTC
>NW_009911040.1:10047-13936 GCF_000696875.1 Nestor notabilis
GGAATATAATGAGTCACTGTTGATCCTGGAAGTTTTCTAGAGCCAGTAGTGTGCTCTGGGCCAAGATATTCAGGCCTGTACCAGTATGTATTTGGAAATCAGTAGCTGTGAGGAGCAGGGCTGAGCCCAAGCAGCACAGCCTGGTGCTGGGGATGGCGTTGGCCTGGGCAGCAGCTGCTCTGCAGGGTGTTCCCAGAGGCCATGTCTAGGTATCTGCTGAGAGACCACCTCTCTCCACAGCCAGCTTGCTTCAGGTCCCCCATCCCCCCCAGCACGCAGCATGACTGTTCCCCAGGGTTGCTCAGGGTCCCACCCTCACAGGTCCCACCCCAGCACAGATTCAGCTCCTCCAAGTTCTGCCTGGACTAAGGACAATGTATGTTCCCATCTGGTTTTTCACTGATAGCCTCGAAAAGTGTTAGCGATTTGCATCAACAGCTGTCTTGAATTACAGTGCCCTTGGAAAATGTGATTGTTTGGCTTTTTCATTCCAGAGATATGAGAAAAGATCATGTTTTAGCCGAGGAGCTGGAAAAAGTTCAGCTTGGAAGCCTCTTACCATCAAGTCTGAACAAAGAGCTTGAAAAGAAATACCTTGACAGAGAAGAGGTGAGAATCTGTTCAGTCCCTCCTCTTCCCTTAACTGCTCCCATGAGACTCCTTGGATGAGCTCTGACTTGTCCTGCACACACCCTTCCAGAGAGAAGAAAAGCAAGAATGCTTTTGTTTCTTTTTGGGGATCAGGTCAACTTTCTGCTAGATGGGACGTGCAGAGCAAACTTCTGCCTAGCCCTGGGAACCATCAGAGAAGAACTGCTCTGTTCTTGAAAACTTTGTGGTAGAAAGTTTGGGGGAAATACAGCAAATCGTTGTGGGTAACTTTCCAGTTGTCTGTTAAATCCTCAGAGGGATTTATACTTCCTCTTGCAGCTGATGGATTCAGAATTACTTCTGGTCTCTGCAGCAGTGCCAGACCTTGGCTGAGCGCAAAGCATGCAGGTCTGGTTTTAAAAAATCTGTTTCTTTGATGAAGGGTCGTCTGGTCTGCATAAAATAAAGAGTTGCTTTGGTTTTTTGGATCCCTCTTGCATTAATGGAAACAAGAAGCAACTTTCACAGTACTCCCATAGCTTAGTGCTTTTGTTATTTTGGGCTGGAATTCCCAGAAAATGAAAAGACAAGTTCCAGGTTTAGCAGTAGCCAGTGATGCATATGGGAGAGGTGGGTGTGAGGACTGCAAAGCACATGAACAAACTTGGAGATCAGAAATACATGCCAGCCACCATACAGACATTTTCAAAGCCATGTTGCACAGTGTCAGAGCAGAGAAAATCTGATAACATTTTGTTCCACTCTCCAGCACTCATAAGACGTCAGAATTGCTCATGAAAAAGCATTGCAAAACCAAGTCTGCAGAGTAGCACTGAGTGTGACACGCAGGCAATGCGTGGCTGGGGGAATTTGGGCTCTGGCACGCATAGCTGCCTGCAACCTTCCTACCCACTGCTCCCTTCCCCTGCCCTCCAGATCACCACTGACGTCGTGGGCAGGGATGTACATCTTGACCTGCATTTCTACCTTGAAATACTCAAATCACTGTTGCATAGGTGGTTACTGTGAGGGGGTTGTCCTTGCTATCTTGAAGTGGTAGGTAAGGCATCTCACAACAAGGAGCCTTTAGTTCTCAGCCAGGATGGAGGAAAAAGTCTGCTCAGCCAGACAAATGGTGGGTGGGCAGGTAAAACCTGCATAAGGCAGGAGCTGCTACATCCACTTTGTGGTAAATACTGTTGTTCTTCCTTCCCTAAAGGCTACTATAAAAACTTTGCTGAGCAGATGTTTAGATAAAGAAATCCAGAGATGGAAAGAAGAAGAAGAACCGGAGAAATTCAGTGGCCATTTTCAGAGTGAACTACTAGGAATATTTGTTATCCAGGTAATAAAGATATATATTAGAAATAAACAATTTCATCCTGCACATATTTAGGATTTGAGAACAGCCATGGTCAATGCAAGAAAGCAAAAGGCCAAGTCTTGTGCATAGGGCAGTAGTAGAGGTGGGTGGTATAGGGCAGCCCAAGCCTGTGGTCTGGCATGGTCCTGGTCCACCACGTGCCAGAGACAAACTTCTCTATAAGCAAAATGAGCAGGAAATCTGCCTTCATTTCTTCCTGTGCAGTTTCTTCTGCACTACCAGACGATGCCAAGCCATTAGGCACTGGGTAATGTAGCAGCAGAGAAACAAGAGACAGGTTTAGCCAAGCAAGGAAGCAGTGTGATGCTGTTGCCCTGCTTGCTCCCAGGGACACTGTCACTGGCAGAGCTGCTCTGAGTGCTCATGCCCTTTCCCCAGTGCTCATGCCCAGAACCAAACACTCTTCTCTGACTGCAGAAGATTAGTGGAGTTTATTTATGAAAAATAAACATTTCATATTTTGAGGTAGTTGTGCTTAATTATTTTTTTAATGCAATCATATGACATTTGGAAAAAAGGAAAAACACCCAAGTGTCACTTATCAGCTATTTTATAGACATTCTTTAATGCTTCTTTCTTCTTCACCTCTCTCCCCATTTGAAAATGGAGTTCAAAATTGGCTTGAGCTAAGTAAGTAAGTATAGAAGTATAGCTGCTCTGCATGGTCCCTGGCTCAGTCACAGAGGGATGCAGGAAAGCTGGGTGCAGTTGTGCAGTTAAGGATCTGTGCCTTTTTAAGCAGTGAACCTGGCCTTTTTGGAGCAGGCAGCATTTCAAATTGATCTCGTTTCTTTGTTAGAGTATCTACAGTGGCCAGCAGCGAGCCAAGGACATCAGCACGGCAGTGGGAGAGGAGCTGTCACATCGCCTGTGGAAGGAGCTCCCTGCCTTCCTGAAAAGGTACGGTAAGGCAGTGTTGGGCAGCAGGGCTGGCAGAGCCGCCCAGGTCATGGACTCATTCACCTCTCTTCTTCCCATATCCCCTCCAGCTACAAGGATGCTTTTGAAGACTTTAAGGAGAAAAGCAAGAAGCACAGATACTACAAGCCTATAGTGATAGCAAGTGTTAACAACTGCTGGAATTTTAGGTAAGGATCCAAAAGAAAAGGCTTTGTTCCTTCTTCCTTTTCCTCCTATGCAACGGATAATAGTGTGATAGAGGGGAGGTTCTCCAGGGTGCGCAGACGAACATCCGTCTGCCTGCAGAGGAAGGTTTGGATACCTCTGAATTTCTCTCCCTCTCTTTTAAGGACAGATTATTCTGACCTTGCTGATATTTCATTGCAGAGACTACACAGAGAAGAACATGTCAGAAAAGGATGACAATAAAGCCAGTATCCTCAGCACGCTCAGCGACATTGAAAACAGTGGCTTTGATGTGCTGCTTCAGCAGCTGTTTGTCCAGCTGAAGGTATGTTAGCCATGCCCCATGCCCTGCTGCCCCATGGCTCAGCCTGTGCTGGTTTTAGGCTTGTTCTCCTGCTATGCTATCAGTCGCCCAAATCTCCGATTCAAGTGCAGGAAAGGTCAGAAGGGCTCGGGGCCAGATCACCTCTCAGCATCAGTCCTAACTCACATTGCTACCAGAAAACTCACTCACCTCTTCTTGAGCTAGTTAGTCCTCAAGCCTGCAGACAAAACAGGCACAGCTACATAGGGGTGACAGTACAGATCAACATAAAAAATGCTGATCACATCTAAGATAACTGCTGCAGGAGGGAGAGTCTCAACCTGCATGTGTTTACACTCCAAACCATCGGAAGCAATCACAAATTACATGAACTGCAATTACGCAGCTTTTGGCTTCTTCATAAAGGTGGCCTGAAAGGCACTTCTGGTTCCTTTCTTTTTTTCTTTTTTTTTTAATTTTTCTTTCTTTTTTCTTGTCTTTTTTTTTAATATATATATATATAT
>NW_009911041.1:0-352 GCF_000696875.1 Nestor notabilis
CGCTCCGTCTCGGCGACGCCATCCTCGCAGTTAACGGCGTCGATCTACGGGATGCTACTCACGATCAAGCCGTCCAGGCGCTGAAGCGAGCTGGGAGAGAAGTCATCCTTGAAGGTACTGGCTAAACTAGCTCCGTCCGCTTCCCCCATACCGGCCCCCTCCTGTCCCGGGTGCCCCCCAGCCCCATTACCAGGTCTCAGGACACTCTCCTGCCGCTGTCACCGGGATCGCGGACGTCACCTTGGGCCCTTTTCCCGATTGTAGGACCCCACTCCCCCGTCCTTCCACCCTTCTCGCGGTTCATGTGTGTTGCCCCAAAACTAACCCTGGTGCTGGGTCCCACCGTGCCCTG
>NW_009911041.1:422-633 GCF_000696875.1 Nestor notabilis
CCCCTCCCGGCTGGGGACAAGGATGGGGAATTTATACTGACCATGTCGCCCACCGGGGAAGAACTGGGGTCCCCCGGTGCAGAACTGGGGTGCCCTGGTTGCAGAGTTTCCTCACAGACAATGTCCATAGTCTTCAAAGACAGAGACCCCAGGGTGGGCACTTGTGCCTCCTGAAGCCCCGGGAGGGCTCTGTCTGGGGGGGTGGCCTCTG
>NW_009911041.1:682-1037 GCF_000696875.1 Nestor notabilis
AGATGCCCACGCCACTGCCAGACCTGTTCCCGGCAGCCCAACAAGCTCAGGCAGGAGCCGCCTGCCCGGTTGGTGTGCGGCACACAGGGCTTGTGCTATGGGGTGCTGTGCCTCAGGCAGCTGGCAGGACACAGCCCTTTGTGTTGTGTGGGTCAGAGTGTCCCATGCAGTGTCTGTGGTGCCACACACGGCATCCTGTTCTTTGGTGCATGCGGCTGCTCTGTGGACATAATGCCCATTGGGTGCTGGGCTTGGTCACCTGTACCAGGCTGGGCTGGGCTGATGCTGGTGATGGGCACTCCCAGCACAAGGGCAGGTGGGGGGGCTTCTTACCATGGGGCAGCTCTCTGTGCCT
>NW_009911042.1:0-280 GCF_000696875.1 Nestor notabilis
CCCCCGGCACCATTTCTTCGGTTGTGAATGTATTCTGTGGGTCTTAAACCAAAACAAAAAACCCAATAAAAAACCGACAAAACCTGACCTAACATGTATGTATTCTTTAATTTTCCGGAAATTCAATATAGATTTAGCATTATTTAAGGCATACTGATAAATAAATATTAGATATTTTTGTTCAGCCTTTTACTTAATTATAAAGGACTTCTCCTTGCAGATTAACAGGAATAACATTTACCTGCGCAAGGTTAGACCAGTATAGAAATCAGAGTGTGTA
>NW_009911043.1:0-217 GCF_000696875.1 Nestor notabilis
CTATGCGATGGGGGAAGGGGAGGAGGTGAGACCCCCCCACGTCCCTCTTGTGTGTCCCCAGCACCCTCCTCAGCACCCACCTTGCCAGAAGATGAAGTTGTCGGACTCAGCATGGCAGGCGGAGATGGGAGGGTGGTGGCAGACCTGGATGGAGGGGGTGGGTAAAGGGACACACCACAGCACCATCCGGCCCCCCAGGTACCCGCTGTGCCCATCC
>NW_009911044.1:0-82285 GCF_000696875.1 Nestor notabilis
TTGGTGTAGCTGTAGTATTTGGAGCAGCTACATTGTCCGTTGCTGTCGGGCTTTGAGATCGCTGCTCGGGTCGGGCTGGGTATCGGTCGGCAGGTGGTGAGCGGTTGTGTCCTCTCCCCTTTTTATTTCTCTTATCATTATCATTGGTAGCAGAGGATGGTTGTGTCCCACTGAAACTTATGTTCAGAAGGCCAGCCACTCTATCACCTTAGGGAGCACTAAATTCCATCCAATTAAAATATATGATGATAAATATAGATACATCAACTAGCTGACTATGAAGGTTGAACTCTGTAAACATCATTAAGGTTCACACTTGCATTATGTGACAAAAGATCAAGATGTTTCATAAATATTTCTTATTTCAGACACATTAAAAAAATGCACTTTCCAGCCTGAGGTTTACAGTCATTTAAGTCAAATTACCTATTCTGTAACAACACATTGTTTCATTTTGCAGGAAGTTAGAGTGCTTTTGAGACTGTTGCATCCATACTTTCAGTAACATTTAATTAAACAGTAATAATAAAGATCAATACCTACTGAGTTCTTTGTAGTGAAAATGTTATGTTTCTTATTCTGCAACATAAGTTTTTGTATTAAAAATCATTTTACTGTGAAAAAATTTTGTTGCAGATAGGTGCCAACAAAAATCTTTTTAATCTCTGTGTTTAGCTAAGAGCACAAAAAGAAGTCTGTATTTAAAGTCTCTTTTATAGAAGGTTTGAGTATGTGCCCAGTAAAATTCTTTCTTGACTGCTATCCTACATGCTTAGTTTCAGATTGCAAAAAATTTTGTCCTGAAGTTATAAAACCTCTGAAATAGGGACATAAAAGAGTATCTAACAGACCATTAACTATAGGGGTAGTACCAAGCATAGCTTTAATGTCATACAGATCTTGCCTTTTAGAATGTTTCAGTACGTAGTGATCTGAATTTTAAGTGCGGAAGTCAAATATTTCTAACACATACATGATCAGACTTAAAAAAAAGAAAAATCTTGTTGTTTTTTCCCCCTACTTTGAGTGAAATACAACCCCCAAATGCAAGAATTATAACTTGAAAATTAGTATTATATATTTGTTGGATGTAAAAGCTGAAAACTGAAATAAGGGAATTGTCAGAAAGCTACTGTTAAGTATTTCTAGATCTAAGCAATTTAAGATTTCAGATTTTTGAGAAACCTCAGATGAAAATAAAGCTATCTTATTTTTGTCCTTGCCATAAAAGAATACTAAATTCATTTAGGACTCAACATCTTTCCCTCTCCGAAGACCTCTTGTCTGTAAGAATCACTCAAAAGTATAAACCAAGAGTAGACAATACTAACTGCAGCTTTCAAATGAACCTCAGATCACCTGTCATCTCTGTCAAACTCCATTTTCCACTGCACTAAGTGAAGGAAAAGAGTGGTCACCGTAAAAATGCCTTTAATATGGCAGTTTCAAGTATCATTAAGCTCTTTTCCATCTGCTTAAAGAGAATGTGGCCATCTAATTGCTAAGAACGTTGTTACAGACCAAGCAGCCAAGCATGTAGATTTATCAAATGGAGTCTGAAAAAAATTCAACTCTGTTGATGTTCTACCGCTCTTTGTTGAATTATGAATTCACTTAACAAGTTTGTAACTTCCTCATTTAGTGTGTAATCTATATAGAGAAGGTAAACAAGCAATTGAAAATCAATTCTTTTAACTGTCTTGTGTAAAGTTCATCATTTGTTGACTCAATAATTAAAATGCTTTTTCAGAAACTTCTGAGCCATAAGGCTCAAAGCACTTTATAGCAGTAGGTAGGTGTCATACTGTTTTACAGATGAAGGCAGAGGTGTGACAGTAATAAATTGTAGATGAAATGGCATATATGGTGAGCAAGTTTGAGTAAGGATCTGAGTGATATCTACTGAAGCTTGTTGTTTCCTTGTATGGTCTCTGTACTATACATTTTTATGTATATCCTTCTCCACTCTTTCACCATTCTGCTCTTCACTTTTCTTTCACTCTAAGCTGCCTCTGTTTGTTCAAGTTAATGAATGGATCCTAAATGTTTTTGAAAACCATGTGTTAGGAATTTTAAGTTTAGCATTAGCAGCTTAAAGAAAATGAAAGGTCTTGGAAACGATTCAGTATTGAGTTTGTCAGTAGCTTCCACTACTGTACCTTTCATTTATTTGTCTCTCTGTTATTTTATTATTACTTCCCTCTTCACTTAATTTGCCAAGGAGTAAGGAAGGCTTAATGGAAATAAGAAGAAAGAGAAAAAATTGGTGAAATTAAATAGGTGTTCAGGAAACAAGATGAAACATTCCTAATAAATATTCCTTGGCACAGTCTTTTTGCCAAAAACATCACATGAACTCTCCAGTTTTTTATTTTCCTGCAAACAGATCAGTATTTTAAATAGATATAAGTAAAAGCACCACATAGCCCAAGTTGTATGAAATGTACTCTGAACATACTCTGATGTGCTGGCTGGAAATGTTCAGAAGTTAATAAAATCAAACTGATTTTCTTCAAAGGTGAGATGTTTTGCCATTCTTGGCAAGGTCAGTAAGTCAGATTTGTGTTTGAAGTGTTTAGCTTCAACTTCTCAGAGTAAAGAGTGAGCCAAATAGTTGAACTAGAACATTCAGGAAATGTATCTCCCTTTATATCCATAATAATCAAAGGAAAAACTGAAGCAGTTTTATTCCTTTCTTTTTCTTTTTTTTTTTTTTTCCCAAACATTTTGTGAAATATAAGGAAAGGTATCACAAAACGAATTTTTGGAGAAAGTTCTGTGTTAAATAAACTTGAGTGAAGCATCGAATGGAATGTTCTCACAAAATATTTAGTATACAGGAAAACATTTTGGGAAAGGTGGAACAGAAATATTTGTAGTCACATACATGCTTCCCAAGATAAGCTTTTTTACCAAAAGAGATAAAAGCAATAAATCTAATGTTATAATAGAACTAATTGATCATATTAAGCAACCAAGCTGTTTCTGGTGCTGCAAAAATGAGTTAAAGTGGTGACATACCCATAATTACAATCTCTTCTGAATAATGTGTTAATATCTCCATACATGCACAAATGTATTTATTAAAAAAAAAGAGTGGGAGGGCAAAAATAGAAGCCTTTTGAATGCTCATTTCTTGCTTTGTAATGATTAAAAATTTGGTTTGTTCCAGAATGTTGTTTATTCCTGGGAGTGTTTCATATCATATTGCACAGCAACAGTAAAACTTTTGTTTCCAGAATAAAATTGTGGGTTTATAATTCTTTTTAGAAGTAAACAATGCTATTTATGAAGGAAGTATGCTATACTTTGCCTGCAAGAAAAGATGCAGGTTTTAAGAGAGTGTTGAGTTCAAGACATATATATATATAGCACATACCTGTCTGGCTGTAAGGAAATGTATATAATGTCTAAGATTTTCATGTTATTTTGGTCAAAGAGTAAGGTATTTCTTTGGGAACTAAGGCTGAACTGTCCTATTAAACTACAGAAGAGTTGGTAGCTGTACATCCCAAAGCATATATATTTGAACAGAGTGCTTGAATTCGCAGCACTACATGCTTTGAATTAAATGCACACTTACCAAAATAATTAAAAAGGAATTACAACCTAAAATAGTGGAAAGATGCAGTCCTCCTTTGTGTACTTGTCATCTATATAAGGTGCAGCACTTGAATGACATTTCCTGATTTTAATATTAATATTTAATTAATTACTTTAGAAATCTGTAGTGTTAATGAGAAAACTCAATTCGTAGAAAGTATACTCTTGGAATACTTCTGTGACATTCCAATCTTGATTCCTCATATGCAATTATTATGCAAATAGTACTGCTTTGGCAAGTGACTTTTGCCATGAGTTGTTTTATATTTGAGCAAGGTTATTAAATGCTGTAGATTTTTAGGGCTTGGGCTGTTTTTTTAGCAGTGGTTTCTGTGACAATGTTGTACATAAGACATGAAGACTAATTGCTGACAGTAAAAGCCTCTGCAATTGTAACTGGTGCTTTTCTGTGTTTTAAAATGTCAGGAAATGAGACATCTAAAAATTTTAAGAATTTATTAGTTAGTGTTTCCTGAAATATGGTTGCTATGGATGGCAGCTCATCTTTTCCAGTAAATGTGAGAACTGTGATTGTGTCCAGCTTTTCTTTTCCAGCTGTCACTAGCAGAGTGTCATAATATTTAGAGATACACTCTATACCCGTCAGAGTTTGTTACAGTTCAGTGATGCATGATGAAGTGTGAGGGACATAGTCTTCCTACAGTACTGACGGTATAAAGTCAGTAATGATACTTCACAATGACTCCTTGTTCAAGGTCAGTACAAACAAACTTGTCTGTAGTATTCTACAACTCACTTATTAATTGGTGAGATCCAGAATGCAAGGCAGATTTCTTTAATATGTCCATAAGTTTATGGAAATATTTCTGTGTATTTATAAGAAATACAACAAACTTTTGTAAGAAATGAAATTTTTCCATACAATTTCTCTTTCAAAATGAACTGATTTAATCATTTGCAATTATTCCCTTGTTCAAATCCTTTGAAATTAAATACAGTAGCATTAAGCTTTTGCTATTTTACCTGAGGATTAGTCCTGCTGGTATTTGAAGATATAACTGAAGGGATACCTCTGACTAATACTTACTCTGGTAATTTTTATAACACCTTAAAAACATTAAAACTTGATAGCTAAGGGATTGTTATAAGCAAGTAAGAAGAATATACACCTAACTCATTAGCCTTATTCTTCTCTTTTGCTAAAATATGCAATTTTAGGGCTTTAACATGTATGGTGCTCTTGGCTTATTTTGTGAATGCCATTTAAACACATGCTAGTGTGGGTTATTCCATTAGAAAATTTGCATGTGCTACTTTTCCAGTTGCTATTTATCTAATAAAGATACTTACTAATTTACAGATGATCTGTTACTGCACTACTGTCCTGAAATCTTTTTTTCTCTTACACTGTTCCCTTGAAATCGTAGGGCCATAAAGTAGGCATGACTAATAGCATTATTAATGGCATATTGAGGTGTTTAGATCCTTGGAAAGGCTTCTTTTTAGTTATTTTAAAATCTAAATAAATACATACAAATATTTCAATTTTCTGTTAAAGACCCACAGCTCTGCAAACTTGAGCTACATTTTGGTTTTGAAAAAAACCCTGCTGTTTAAATCACACAATAGAAAAAATCCCTTACACAAAACAGTTTCAGGTAGAAAGTACTTTTGAAAATCTGAGAGAAAATGGCTACGAGAAACATCTTTGAATCACAGTGAGGATGAAAAAGCTTTGTGTATTTTCTGAAGATCTTTGACAAGATCTAATGAGATCATCTCAGTGCATTGTGATTCCCAGTACAGCAGAAATAGCAGCATTCACCAAGCTCCTGAGCAGCATCTCTCCCAACCTGCAAATGAATCAGCACAGCAGACACCATGGTGCCACTGGGGCTGTGGTGGATGAGGTCCTCTGAGTAGACTGTCTATTATTGTACATCCTTCTCACTTCCAAGTGTTAAACTTCATAGCATTTCATGGGGCAGTGAGGGGTCATGACTGTCCTAGTGTCTTTATTCATCATGTGTTTTGTCTTGTATTGTGACGGGGTAGGGGGCGGGGATATGGTGTATTTTCTTGCTCTGTTTTTGGGTGGTTTGTTTTTTAGTTTGTTTGATTGTTAAAGTGTACTGAGTATACAAGAGGAGGAGAAGTGCGGCCAGACTGAAACATGATGTATAGTCTAGTACACATGCTACTTTAAAAAGAGTCTATCTGAGACTCATAAAGTCAGCAAGTTGCCTGGTCAGTTTGTTTTCTGGGCACTCACATGGGATGAGAACAAGGAAACGAGCCCCTGCTTGCTGTAGGTTTTGTCTCTTCTTATATCACTTTAACATCCAGGGCAATGATGTATAGGAGAGCAGGACTTCAGCTTCCAACAAAGGCTCCCTTCACAGATTTAAGGAAAAAAACAGTATATATTTCTTGCTTATGTCACAGAAGGAAGTATGGATGCCTACTGAAACCTGAAAAGTCTGACTGAATTTGGTGTATTTTTGCTTTTGGTTCTAATGGTTCTAAGCATCAATTGATGACATCAAAAGTTTCAGAATAACTTGAAAGTATGCTACAGAGATTACAAAGATTAGTTTAAATTATAAATTTTGCTGAAAAACTGAAGTGCTTTCAAGCCCTGAAATCTTTACCCTTATCAATGTTTGTCTTGCTGATTGAAAAGCAACCCAGTGTCCATTATGTGTGCTGCTATTTCACATTAAAACAAAAACCCTAAGGAGCTATATGGGTTTGAACTGAAGGTGTGTAATATTAGGCCTGAAACCTAAAGTTCTACAGTAAAGCTTACAATTATTTAGAGAACATATCAATAGCATATATGAGTTTAAAAGTTACTTTCATTATAATCCATTAATCTATTTACCATGGTTGCTCCTTTCCTTAAATATTTATCTGAAATATTTCTGGTTGGGTAATTGTAAAGGGATCAACAGAAGAGAAGCAAGAATTTGTCTGAGTTGTGAAAAAATGCTTATACAGACAGAGACTGAAGATCTCAATGTAGTTAGCAGAATGAAGGTTACGAGGTGGTCCGATTAGAGTTCTCTCTTCTTTAGGGAGCAAATTACCAGCTTTAAGGTGAATTCTTTAATGTAGCAGGAAATGGTATAGCAAGAGCCTATAAAGAGAAATAGAACTTCTCAAAGGTTTCAGGGATTCTCTATCACTAAATAAATGTTGTAAGGTTGAAGCATAAACTACTGGGGTCAATTCTTTAAAGTATGTTACGGATCAAGTCAGGCTGGATCATCGTAATAGCTCCTTGGGGGGCCATTGGTTTGGTCCTTATGTAGGCATTAGAATGTCACCTTCTCTGAAAGTATCCATCATTCTTCTTTTATGCACATACTGATCTATTCTTGCAATTTCTGAGTTTATGAGATCTGATGTGTCTCATTGTGAGGTAGGACAACAGCTGACAGGCCTGTATTACAGTTGTCATAACTTACTTGAAAGTAATTGCAAGTGCCAAATAACTACAATTAGTTTGTGTGTCTTTTAGTATGCTTATAGTCAATAGAGTTAAGTATTTTTCTGTTAGTCTGCATTACTGTAACACATTATAACCTATTCTGCTTTAAACATCACAATCTTCTGCAGTCATATAGCTAAGGAAGATACTGGAATATGCTAACATTAAGTCATCATCAGTTGGAGTTGATCTTTCATGAGTGAACTATGTATTGGCTGCCAGGTTATGTGTGGAACAATTTCATTTTCACTGGTGTAGCATAAAACCCTGCCATGCAATGACAGTTACTGAGACCCATGTTCCATAAAATGTACTTTAATTTTTTTCTCCCTTCTGCAGTGTTGAGGAGCAACTTAGACCTCTTGAGCTTTTGGAGATTTACACCGAAATTGTTGTCACCAAATTGTTTTTATAAGCATAGATTGCAAATCTTTTAAAGCATTTATTAGAATGTGTCATATGCTGCAATTAACTTGTTGTTACTTGCAGCTGCCCTTTCCAGTGAAAAGATTAGAAGATGGGAATTTATAATCAGAAAACCTCAACACAGCTGTCAAAAAAGACTGGGGATCAGTACAAGTAGTCTCAAGGGACAACTTGAAAGGCATATTTGAACTGTGAACTTCTATGTCAGAATTTTGATTGCCAAGGACCCTTCTAGGTCACACAACAAGGATAATGAGTGCTACAGACTTAAATGCTCTTGGACAAAAGTTTATTATAACTGCACAGAGAAATAGCCCAAATATGTCACAGTAGATTCATGGTTATTACTGAAACAATGCATTAATGTTGGCAGTCACTTGAAATATGGTATGTATATAATAGTTTCATTTAGTATCATTTAAAGGTCTCTACTGCAAAGAGGCATGACCTGTCACTGATGTATGCTGCTATAACAAAATATGAGAGTTATCCCTTTGCTTTGACAAATTTCGGATCACTCATCTACTGTAAAAAACAAGAGGAATTTAGGATAAATTATAAAAAACTTAATTCACCACTTTGCACGGTGGTTCTTATTCTTGGAACTCAGGTGATTCTCCCCACAATATGGAACATCAGAAGATTAGGTATAGGTTTTATTTTAATTTAAACATGCAACCCTTTACTCATAATGAAACGACATAGCGGCTTTAAAGCTTCCTGGTTTTTTGTTTGGCTTGATTGGTTGGTTGGTTAGTGTTTTTTATGATGGCCAAAGATTCTCAGATGTATATGCAGGGTTTTTTGAGATTCTTCACTCGGAAAAGAAATTTCATATGCCAGAATAAATAGGTAACAAGAAAGTGTCCATGTCTGCCATAGAACGGACAAAGAATAAAGAAATCACTGCTTTTCTGAAGGAAAGCAGAACTTGTCTTCTGTAGTCTCTGTCTGCTGGTACCTTTTGAAAGAATTGATGTTTATGTTACTGTTAAGCTGTTATGACACAGTTTTCAAACTGACTTGCATGTCATGCCGTGGTAGTTGGGAAGATAGTGAATGTCACCAATTTTCAATAGGAATATGGAAAACAAGATCAGTGCCTCCATAAAGTGCAGTAAGTAACTTTGTCATTGTAGCCGATGTTAGGAAGACTGTGAGTTTGTATCTTACCATAAACTCTGAAGTGACAGCAATGATTTCAAGATCTCTAGTGCTGCAATTTTTAAATCAGTGCAGAGATGAAGTGAGGAAAGACTACAGAAGTTCTTGGGGAAAAAACCCTATAACTTTTGTTTTACATTCAAAAGAGTGAATGCAGTTAATCCGGTAATGAAATCGATCAAGTTTGAGATTTTATTTCTAAACTGTATTCAGACGTGTAGCCCTACTGAGGAGTATGTATTGACTGTGTAATTCAGGAGGCAACAAAACAATGAAAGAAGAGTTTAATAAGGTGGAACTGATTGGGTTGGACATTCGTATACCTCTGTGAGTATTGTTTAATTGTCCATGAGATTGAGTTGTTAAATAAGCAGACTAATATAAACCGAGTTACACAAGAAAGAGAACTATAAGAGATCACAAAAATAATTTTGTTTCTAATATATGGTTCTTAATGATAGTGTTCTAAGCACAATGCTGTATGCTTGAAAGCTTGCATTTCATGTCTTTGTTGAAGGAAGCAAAATAAATGTTATTTACCAACACTGGAATTTCTCTCGAATACATACATTGTGTGCTTGACTTTTAAGGCATGCAAGAATTCATGGATTAATTGACATGCTCGTTGACTCTGTAGGTATACCTGGAAGGGTAACAGAGAAAAGTTTAAAGATGCATTTGTCATCTTATTTCATGAATACACAGAATGAGTGGCTGACTGACAATTAGATGTCCAGATCAGGAATATACACAGTATTGATTTTTCATTCAAGTACGATGGTCTGTCTTTCAGATGTAAATGTATCCATTCCTCCTCATCCAGCTGTGCCAGGGGAAAAGGCTTTAATCCTGTTTCTAACCCCAGCTGCTCATCGTTGCCATCTGGTGAAGGTTAGGTGCTCTCAGCTGTGCTGAATGACTTGCCAGGGCTCACTTAGCCCATTTCAATCAAAATTATCTGGGCTAGCAAAGATGCACCGTTTAAATCATTTAAGCTAACCTGGGGCTAATTATCTTTGGCAAAGAGTGGAACAATTGACTGGGTTGGCTTTCACCATGTCTGGAAAAAGGTATGTGTCTACAGGCTTTGATTTCTCATTATTTGGTTGCTCCATCCAATTTATTAACTCCTCAAGATAATCCTGGACAGCAGCTGATTGTTGTACTGAGGGGAGACTTATCTTTAAGTACGTTGCCTCTGACCAACCTTGCATATACCAATGAGAAGTTTGGCAGTGGCGCAGTTACAGGGGGATTCCACAAACTATTTGGGCAATGGTATACATGTGGTCTGTGAAGATGTTGGGGGTGATGGTTGTTGTTCATCTGTAAAGATTATACAGGAATGGAATGTTTGTTTACATGTAAATGAGATGAGCTGGGGAGATAAATATTAAGATATTTTGTTCTTCTTGCTTCCAAGCCAGCTTCTGTGCTTCATGCAGTCACCACAGCATTTGAGGTAATAAGCAGGTTAAGCATAAACAGACTAGATCATTTTACACATTAAGAATTCATAATAGTTCTGGTAGTCTGATGGCTCATGACTTGAGTGAGGGGAATCTGTATAAACTGTACATGGTGTCCACTTTAATTGGTCAGAGCCACTGCACTGTAGTTAAGGAAGTACAGTACCACATATATTGCTTGGGTTTTGGTAGTCTAATTTGTAATTTGAGATACATCTCTCACATTGTACAATGCCATCACAAGAAATAATCCCCCTAAAGCACCACTGAAAGTGACATGGCAGGTGAAGAAGGCATCACTCAGGGATCACTGACATGCTTGTAACAAACTTAATATATGATTTTATTCTTCATTGTCCATGATCAGGCATGTTTAGAGTACACAGAGTGATACTGATTTCAGCCCAGAGTGATTTCTCTTTATTGTGTACACATTCTGGAGAGCAAGGGCCAGATATGTATCTTCCATGTGTCTCATACAATGTTTTTCTCTGAGAATGTGGATATCTCTCCAAAGCAGTATGCTTCTCTGAAACCAGCGTCTTTGACAATAGTTAAATTAAGGTTTCCTTCCTAAAGGTGAAGTGGACTTCAGTGCCCCTTTGCTATGTTTTCAGAAGTCAGGAGTATGCAAATGATACCACTTGGCCTCACAAGAGCATTTTGATCTCTTAAAAGCATTTTCTTTATACACTTAAGGTACTGAAGTGCTATATAGTAGCACTAGTCCTGTAGGTCTTCAGTTGATATTATCATTTATAAGCTTTATATTTAGAACTGACCATTCCATTTAAGTTAACCCAAATAAAGAAAGCTTGAGAGCATCCTAGGAAAAAATAAATTAGAACTGCTTCTGAAAAGGTTGGTTTTGTGTTTGGCTGGGCGGGGGGTTGTTTGTTGATTTTGGGCTTTTTCAGGTGGCAAAGCAACATAATAAAGCTAGCCTGTCTAAGTGGTAATGAAACAATATTTTCCTAAAGACTTTTTCACACAGGAAATGTATGCAACATTCTGAATTCCTTTTTTTGTAACTTAGACTTCATTAGGTGCAAACTGTTAGATGGTTGTGAGAAAAAGTAGCTGAAAAGTAGTTAATCATGAAGTATTTATGTAGTGGATAGTCCTTCCTTAAATACTGAAGGGAAGCAAGCATAACAGATAATGAACTTCAGCTGAAGTATCACTTAAGCATTAAAAAAGTGTTACCCTGCGGCCAATGCTGACTAGGTTTTAGAAACACAGATTTCTAAATAGCTGGTTTGATGAAATATTCTCTACTGCTCTGTTTTGTGGTGAACTGGTTAAGATGCTGTGGGAAGCTACACAGTATTTTGGATTTATGATAACTGACATAGGATGTCTACCCAAAGAGTGAATTTTGTGTGAATACACACTAATTTCTTCACAAGTGTCCCACTCTAATCCAACACACACTGTATGTAATTTGATTTCCGTTAATCATAAAAACAGCTGTTTCATCAAATCATCATATCTTGAAATCTGCCAGCTTTAACAAGCATACAGTAATTAAAATGCTCTCCAAGTAGAAACTCTGCAGGACAGGAAGACCTCTATAGTTTACACCAAGGAGAATCTGACTTGTTATCATTAGTATTTTACCAATGCACTGTAAAAGAGAAATTGATTCTTCTTAGTTCTAACAGTGGACACAAGATGATTTAATGTGTTGGCATTGATGTTTGTCAGAATGAAGTTTAAGAGTCAGAATGGAATGGATTTAAATAACTATAATGCACTAAACAGACTAAACATGTGAATTTACTTTGACAAAATATGAGATACTGGGAAAGGATCCTACTATGAGAAGTTAGTTCTGTCTGTCCTCTTTAGGACCATTGGATATGACAGCTTTTACTGTAACTCACTCTGAAACCTCAGGATATCTTTGAATTGAATTACAGTGTAAAGTTATAAAATTCATTGCGTCAAAGATAATGATTTAAAACACACTTCCAAAAAAGAAGTGTAGAACTGCAAAGACCAGTTTTTAGTTTTCATTTTTACATTCCTTTATAGCAAGCAAGCTCAAATAAGCAAAAAATCAAAACTAAATCCTCATCATAACTGGATTTAAGCAATGTCACTAGGATTCAGTAAAGTCAAATGAAACGACAGCAGTTCTTCAGCTATTACAATGAATTCATTAACTTATCAAAATCAATCATATGTATTTTGCATAAATCATATGAACTTGTAACTTCAGAAACATTCATATAAATGTCTCTGACAAAAAGGCATTGTAGAAAATAAATAATTACATTCATGATAAAATGTGATATTCAGGAAAGCATTTTAAGGGATAGATATTTTTCCTCCCACTTTCCAACTATAGATGCTATCACACATTCTCTGTGTCACCCTACCTGTTTATTTGTGTTGATTCTGGCTCTAGCCGGGGGTGGGCAAAATATTCTGCATACATCAGGAGGGTGAGTTGTAAGCTGCACTGAATTTACCCTGCAAGAGAATGCTCTCTTTGTATTTTTCTTGGCAACCATTAATAGACACACTTTAAAATACTGCCAGCGCTCCAGAAGATCCCTGCTATCCATCTTATCTGAGGGAAACGTCTGCTACCCTGGCCTTGATTTTTCTCCAAGTATTGTGCATTCCAAAAGTACAAATTTCACTCTGTGTTGTGACATTTGGTGTTAATACAAGTCAAAGAAAATAGAAATCTCTTAGTAATAGAATTTTAAGGCAGTATAGTAACAAAGTCAAGTAGGATATGTATTAAGGTTTCTATAAGATTATGTATTATCCCTGAAATACAGATTTGAGAATCTTTTGGCCTACCTGTCTGGAAAGAAAGTTGTATGAAAGAGGAAAGTACTATTTGTAGCAGACAAATGAAGTAGTCACTATTTTGTTGTGTGGAATTATATTTAATTAGAGAGGAATCATCGTGACCTGAAAGACTCATGACATTCTACCACTGCTTTACAGCTAAGCACAGGTGCCAAAAAGCAAGAGTTTAATATAGAGTAACATGATGAAAGATCTCAAAAGTTTCAAAGAACATTATTCCAATGTCCTGACTGTGGGGTGTTTGGGTTCCTGCATAATTAATGTCCTTTATATTTGTGTTATATTAGTCCTATTTTTTTTATCTGATCACAGATTTTGATTTTTTTTCTCATGAAAAAGGCCAAACTCATAATATTAATATTCTGCTTGCAAATTTCATTCTTATCTCCAAAATATTAGAGTACAAGATTCTTGTTGACTATTAAAAGTAGTCAAATTGTTCCCAATGTGGGGGAAAAATGTGTATTTTTAATTCTTAGGAAAAAAGGATACATTTAATCTGAAATTTGTTCATTCTTGGAAAAATATCACTTTGAAGCATTAAATGTGGAAAATTTTTACCTTAACAGTTAAAATTTGGTGAGATTATGAGGAAAATAAAACTATTTCCTTGTGATAAGAATTGTGTGTGCATATACAAGACACACTAAGTTCAGGAAGAGTAGCTAGAGACTGTTAACAAAAGCTCAGACCATGTAAGATCATTGCTTTATATATTATACATGAAAATGGTTCAGGTTTTACTTTTTAATATATTTTGTTTTACTTCTGTTTGTGAAAGTAACTTTCTAAAAATACCAGAATTAACTAAATATTTTATTTGCAGTAGAGTTACTTGCCTTTGCATACAGTGATTATCCCTATAATTTTAATAAGCTACACGTATTAGTCTTGTTGGTAATTTTCCTACAAAATTATAATGAAGTACTTTGTATTTGTGGTTTATGATGAAGCAATTGCCGATTCTGTGTAATGAGAAGGTAATGTCAAATTATGATGCAGACTAATAATGTAAGGAACCTGAATAGAATTTATGGAGGTTCTGATGCAGTTACTCCATTTTAACATACACAGATTTATACACTTTTAAGGGGACTGAACCCACTTCAGGCCAATACTTGGAAATCAGTGTAAAGAATTAGAGTAAGTGATTTAATCCTGATAGGAAATGAGACGAGGTAGAGAAGCATTTGGCTGCTACTCCACTCTGAAAGGTTTCACAAAGAGGATAATGTGAAGACTGAAGAGAGAATTTGAATTTTTAGGGTGGTTTATTGGCTTACAGATTTCTGTCAGTACAGAATTCTTTGAAAGGTACCATACCATCCGTGTACCTTCTTAATGTGAGGGAGCCCATCAGCTCTTCCAGCCAGAGAGAATGACCTTGCCAAGTTACACATTTACAAATCCTGCAGTGGGCTTTCTGGTAATGTGCCCATTATTCTTTTTTTCTTAAGTGAATGGCTATTTTCTTTCCTTTTTTCCTGCTCCATATAGAATTCTTTACTGTTATTAAAAATACTTCTTAAAGGCTTGTAAAGCATTTTTAGGCAGTTTAGTTTGAAAATGAGCATTCCTTTAGGACTCACAAATAAAAGAGGGCTAACACAAGATATTCCGAGATCTCAGGAAATTGTAACTTTTTCAAGAATGGATTCCATTCAAGTTAATGGACTGATAGATGACATTCTAGAGTGAGATCATGGTATATTCGAATATCCTGAAAGTGGTTTTATTTTTCTGTCCCTCCTGCTGCTGTTTGAAATCTATGGTTATCTTCAGTCTGATCTTCAGTCTGGTCTTCACTGGGTAAAGACAAAGTTAGTGACCATTCATAAGACTCATGGACGTGTAGCTGTAATGCCAGCTCTACTGTTATGACCAGTATTTACCATGTTCTTGTATAAGCAAAGTCTGTAATGACTGCCTGCCTGTGGCAGAAGGATGCATTTCCCTCGTGCCAATAAGGTACATTCGTGTTGATTGTCTGAACAGTCAATAGAGTGTCTGCAGGTGAGGAACTTTTTACTGACCAATACTGAAATGAGAGAACCATAATGTTTCTGATCAGGAAGAAGTATCCTGCACCTTCTGTGAAAACAGGAGGCATTAAGTAGGGGCAGACTCTGCCCTCTGTGATCATAAACAGTTGGACTGTATGTCTGTATGAGGGACAGTGTGGAATCCCAGCTGACCCTCTAAATTAGGCTATACTATCTACCTGCTGAAAGCAATATAGCTGTTGCAGTTCCTCATTATGGTAAATTATTTGGCTAGATAATGCAGACCTATTGAATAAATAAATAAAGTAGTGAGGTATAGAGAATAACCTTGCCTTTGGTTCAACAATAGAGACAGCGCTCCAGGAGTGGTATCACAAGACATGTGCTATGGGTTTTGCAATAGGAATACTTTACATTATACTTTACTTCTGGTAAAATTTTCCTCAGTGTTCACTGTTTGTTGTAAATGTAAAAAGACATAATAAAATTATACAACATTTAGGAATTGTACCTCAGCCAAAGTGGCTTACATTCATTTGAAACATCATCTGTCTCAGTAATTAGAATAGTTACAGTTAACAGGGACCTGGCCCAAGCTATTTGTTTTTGGACTATATTCTGTTTAAGCATCTGCCCTTGAGTTAATTTGTTAAAATGTCTCAGTATGTTCTAGCTGTGGTCTGCATATTTAATTCCTCTTGAATATTTTTCTGCCATTGGTGGATGCATGAACCTTTCAAACTAAAAAAAAAAATCTTGGTATTTTGTGCGTGGATAGAGTATGAAACTACATTATTTTCCACTATGAGAAATTAGGTGACACCATAAGCAATAAATATTATGCCAGGGTAATGCATAATTAGATGACTTGTTATTTTAGAGTACAATCAGCTCATCAGTTCCGTTACAGTATTTCAAAAGTATATTTTAGTAAAAGATTGATTTATTTGCACAATGTTATCCTGTGAGTTGCTTTACTGATACCTCCATTTGACTTAATGCTGAAGAAGAGATGCAGAAGTCCTGTCTTAGAATATTGAAATTTTAAGAACATTGAGATATTTGTCATTTGAGAGATTTCTCTGGATATCAATCTCTCAAAATCAAAGTAACATGAAAATATTAACTTTACTTTCGTTTGTTTCTCAGAACTTCAAAAATCAATATTTGTAATACTAGTAAAAAGAGGGGAAAATCCCAGGACCTTTTGGTTTCATTTTTGATCTCCTTTATTTCTGCAGGGGTAAGAATGAAAGGAGAAGAATGCGTAAAAAATAGAGTGCTGCTGATGTATGTTGAGGAACTCTGACAGAAGCAGTAGAGGCAAAAACTGGGTCAAAAATTGACATACAACACTTCATCTTGTACTATTTAGAATCTGAAATGACAATATAACGTGTGCCTAAATCTGCATCTGTGTGTGTATATTTGTCGTTCAAAAGAGGCTCTTATCTTTTCCCAAGTAACTTACAAGATCATGTAGAGGTTAAGAAAAATAAGAATTTTGTATGCCTCACTTTTCATTCCAATATCTCAAAGTGCTACAAAAAATGAGGACTATCATTCCTCTTTAGCAGCTGGAGAAAATAAGGTCTGGGTTGTTAAATAATGCACTGCAGTTCACAGGTTAAATCTGGGCAGAGATGGAGGAATACTGCTTCTCTTATTTCCAGTGTACTGTCTTCTCTGTCAAAAGCCAGCTTTAGTATATTCCTGTCACTAGGGTATTGCTAATGATATTTGAAATGTAGATGTTAAATGAAAGTGTGAAAAGTGCTTAATAGTTGTTTTGTCAGGAAAAAATTATACATAAAACCACTTTACACTTTTTATTAAAACAATTGAGCTATTAAAACATATTTAACAAGTCAAATTTTTGATGCATGTTATGCCACAATTACCATCAACTTTTATTATCTTTGGCAAATGATCATTGCTGTTCTCTGAATGACTTCACCTAGACAGTTTTTTCCATTTCATGCAATGCAAAAAGCAGTTCATTAGTTCCTATAACAGTGCTTGCATTCAATCAACCATATTAAGAAGTGACCTACTAACAATATGGTTATTGTTACCTTAGAACGCTTAGGGATCTATCTGTTTGGATTTAGATTGACTTCCACTGTCCTAGAAGTTAAACTCAGTTTTGTATAGCCCTAGAAATAGTCTTGGAACAATGGCTTTAATTGACCACTGGTTACTAAGCAAATAATATCTAGAATATCTATGTATTTGAATATCCTTAAACCTAATGGAGTTATTGTCTCCATACTGAGGAATCTTTAGGAGTATCATATTCTAGGTCAGTAATCAAGCTTTTGTTTATTAGTTCATATTCTTCTAGAAGAACTGAGTGACTCTTGTGAAATGCTTATGTTAGCATTTTCACAAACCATCATCTTTTGTATGAGAAAAGTTCATTAATGTATGTTTTAATTTTATTGGTATCATGTTAGACCACTCCATTCCCTTTGCCTTCCTTATATAGGAAGGACTGCAGAGAAATAAACTTTAAATCTAGGAAACTTAAAGATGTTTATAATTCATCTTTGTGATCAAATTGAAGATGAAAATTGTCTCTATGTTTATGCTTGATGTTTATTTTCCGTGGAATAATGTAAGAATGGGGTTTTTTTAAGCTTTTGATTTACATTACATATTCACTACAGTTACATTGACAACATGTTATAAATTGTCTAGTTAGCGTTTCCTGCTGTGTTGTTTTTTTAGAAGCCCATAAACCTGTTGGGTTTATTTAATTTCAGTAGATGCAAAATTGTGTCTTTTCTGTATAGAGGATTTATTTCATCATTAATGGAAAAGCTAGATGTATAATCTTTCCAGAGTGAAGGAGTTTGCTCCTTCTCCTGGGAATGGTGTAGACTCATGAGGGATCAGT
This sequence comes from Nestor notabilis, assembly GCF_000696875.1. Lineage (NCBI taxonomy): Eukaryota > Metazoa > Chordata > Aves > Psittaciformes > Psittacidae > Nestor > Nestor notabilis. The sequence continues at coordinate 17,848 of NW_009911044.1, forward strand.
GACTGAAAGTTTTCCTTTAGGACCTTAGTTGTCCTGATATACTTCCTGTTTGTTGTGAAGATAGGTCATCATTTTACCCACAGTGATTCTCATATCTCGTAGTAGTTTTGTTTTATTCTGCTTGCTGGGAACCATGGCTCTGTTTGTATGTGGTTTGCTTGTCATTTTTGGACGTAACCAAATGATGTGTTTGTAAAAAATATTTGTTCCAAATGTTTCATGTGGCTCAGAATTTTGTAACTTTGGGTTCTGCTACAAACATAAAACTTATGATACAATCAGAGGGTTAATCGGCTTACATATATATATATATCAGTAAGATTCTGTTTTCAGAATTGTATATTTTGAAGGTATGAAGATAAATATGCAACAGAGAACATAGAATTGTCAACATTTTCTATTTTGTAACAGAAGAAAAAAGCAGTTTAATGGCATAATTTTCTCTGTAATTCACAATCACAGTCATGAAAACCAGAAGTTGTTGAGCTTGAGTAGGAAGGAAGAGAAGGAGAAGTATAAACTGGGCATGTAAAATGGTGGATCTGGAGTCTAGAAGATAGAAAATCTTAAAAGTTATCTTCCAGTCTTGTCTGGGTACGTGTGGCCAAAGGTGTTGTTCTGAGAATATCCTTTCTTTCATGAATCAGACAATATAAATTACTATTAGTGAAAATTGTTTTTAATGGTTTTTAATACAAAAGTTTATTAAGAGAATATTTTTAATGTTTTATTTCCCTGCATTCTCTTCACTTTAATTGGAGAGCATAGCTCTCCAAGTTTCAGGCTTTCTCTCCCGCAGAGCTGTTATACCTGCAAATGATGGATACTCAATCTGTTTGTTTTGTTTTGTTCAGAGAATTTGAAAAGCAAACTTTCACTGTACAAATCCTTATTTCACATGGAAAACAAAGCACAGTTTTGTTAAGCTATCACTTCTAAGAAAGCAATGTATGCTCTTTTTCTGCTTTTGGCAAATCTCTCTGAAAAAGTCAGAAGCTTCAAGAGGAGTTTGCATTGCCCTTTACAGTTTTCTTCCAAGAAAGGGATCTCTTTACCTCTTTCACTAGGAGGGCCACAAAAGTACCAAAACACCTTCCAGAAAGGCTCGCTGGAAAACAGCAAAGACTCTTTTCATCTTCTCATAGATGTATTTCATACAAATGCTACTGTGTGTTTCATAAAACCCAGTAAGATTTACAGTGGAAGTAATACCATCACCAATTCATCAGAAGCGTGTCTTGTGCCTCACTGATAGTACCTTAGTACCATTGCAGTTTATTTTAAAGGTTTTCTTCTTTCCTGGGAAGTGAAGCTAGGGCCATGCAGGATATCTCATGGATTTCCAGTCTCAGTCAGGTGCCACACTCTCCCCTCAGGTAGGTAAGAGTGGGATTATTGAGGCACTTTTTGTGTTCCTCTAGTCTGAAGCTATCCTCTGAAATGAGAAGATAATTTGAATATGAGCTGCTTTTGCAAATTCTTCGAGAGTCCCCTGCCACCACAAGGCTGCAAGATGATCTGTTCTTACTTTATCACCATTCAGTGGGTTGGACTTCCTGATGCAGAGCAGGCTTTCTTAGGTCAGTCCTCTGTTTAGTGTTTCTGCAGTCTGAAATTCCGCCATCCACAAAGATGGCTTCAGTAATGGATGTGGAATATGCAAAACAGAAGAAACGTGTCTCTGAACAACTGGTATTTAGGACGCGATGCAGCTATATGTGTGCAGTTCGAGGCATGTGCATACCCAGTGCACTGGAGTTACAGCATTTTATTTCTAGTATTCTTGGGGACTGCTGAGGGGACATAAACCTTCATTGTTATTGCAGTCTCAGCTAATGGAATTGAAGGATAAAACTGCCTCAACTCCTGCACAGTTTCTAAGAAATTTAGTACTGCGAAAGGCTACTTAGGAGATGCAAAGACTAAAGCCAGTGAGAATAACGAAAAACTATTTATGGTTCTGGTGACCCATCTCGTATGGTTTTGTTTGTTTGTTTTCTAATGTAGCTTCAGCTTTTTGTTGGAAAATAAGCATTTTTCTTTCATAAGCCTGAATATCATACCTAACTCTTCTTCTACTGTCCCTTAGAAAAACCAGCTATGCAGCCATCTACTTAAAAATGCAGGGCCAGGAACTAGGAATATAACAGAGCACCAGATTCTCTCCTGTTCACTATCCTTTGCTTGATCTTGAAACTTGGACTAATTCAGATCATTACACAGACTGTCAGACCATCTGCCTTCCCTTATCCACGTGCAAAATCATAGTGTCTGAAGCGTCCTAACCAGAGATGCACTTCTACAACTAGCACAGGGAGGTGATAGGAATCTGTGGAGATCTCTGTGTAACCTAGGTAGGCTCCTTTACAGAGAAGTAGTTCCACTTTACAGATCTGTATTCTGTCTTGTTACAAGTTTGGTCCCAGCTCACTAGCTTGCAACTGTTTTATAGCTTATGCTGGTATTGAGTCCAGACCTCCTCCTTTTTTTGAGTTATTACAGTCTACCATATGGCCTTTCACCTTTCTTTTGTTCCCCCTGTCCCTTAGGCAATTTTAAGTACTGCCTGCCTATGACCTTTGTATTTTTAGATTCTTCTTTCTCCTGTTTTCCCAAAGAGATGAGCTTTCTCTATTCCTTTCAGCACTTTTCCCTATAGACGGATATCCTTGGGGTTCCACTTTCTCGCAGCAAAGTTAGTCATTCGCTGCTGCTAATTTGTGTTTCTTTCATCCCACTGCTGTACTCTGGTTAGTAACATAAGGCCAGCTATTTCTCTCTGTGGGTTTTTTTTTTCCCATTCCTACTATGTGGGCCCAAGTTTTGCAATAATTTAATTATTTTTAAGACAGATTCTAGTAGTAATTTACATCCTAAACAGTCAGTGCACTGATGAACTCACATGCTAGTTTATCCCATCATAATTTCTCAGTCTAAAAAACAACATCCAGTATCTGAAGGGGGCCTACAAGGATGCTGGGGAGGGACTCTTCATTAGGGACTCTAGTGGTAGGACAAGGGGTAATGGCTTTAAACTTAAACAGGGGAAGTTTAGGTTAGATCTAAGGAAGAAGTTCTTCACAGTGAGGGTGGTGAGGCACTGGAATGGGTTGCCCAAGGAAGCTGTGGATGCTCCAACCCTGGAGGTGTTCAAGGCCAGGCTGGACAGAGCCTTGGGCGACCTAGTTTAGTGTGTGGTGTCCCTGCTCATGGCAGGAGGGTTGGAACTAGATGATCTGAAGGTCCTTTCCAACCCTAACTATTCTATGATTCTATGATTCTATATCAACAACATATCCATAATCCTAATAAGGTTTATGGGATCAAGCTACCGACTTTGAGAAAGTTAAAAGAGCGAACCTGAAAGTCGTTATTTCAGTATCACCATTAGAATTGCACTTTCCCAGTTTGCACCATTTAGTGTTGTGAACAACATGCTGTGTTAGGCACAAGTCAGTAGTGGAAACAGTAACATACTGGCAAAAATTCATCCAGCTTCCCTTGGCTTTGGGTGGCACTGGGGACTCCCATAGTTCTTTTGTTAGTAATGGGTCTTCATATGTGGATCTGGTCTTCAGATTCCCTAAGGATGATTTTGTCCCCTGTGCCTGCTTATCCAGATGATGCCTGAGACTTTCAGGAGCTTTGTCATTGTCTGGCTTGTAACTAAAGGACATGCTGCTGGCTGTGGTCCAAGATAATTCATTCAGTTGCTTGACATCCTGTAGCCTGAGGATAAGGAGAAGGTGACTCCACCAAATAAAAAAGACTTGAGTCTTATTGGCTGGATGGCAATTCTTTACAATAATAAAATAAAATAATTACTGTATTTTAATTATAGTCGTCTTTCAAATCCTTTGCCTTAGCATATTTTTCCAATAATGCTCAACTAAAAGAACAAACCCAGAATATATACAGATGTAACTTTGTTAATAATTCATATGTACATTTTAAATGCAGTTTGGAAAAGGCACAGAAATGCAGGAAGTTCTGAGCTCTTTTTCTTTCCTTTGAACAACCTGATTATATTATATTTTTCAAGGAATCTTTTTCCCATTGTATTGCTTTTAGGACAATGAAGGCATTTGAGAGCACCATTACCTATCTGCAGATTACGTTGAAGTATGTTGATTTCATTTAGTTGCAACTAACTTAAGATCATCAGTAAAAGTAGCAAAGATTTTGAAAGATACAAGAACATATAAGTTTGTGATAGTACTGTAGATTTCTGTACAGAAGAGATTTTAAGAAACCTTAGTATTTGTCACTTCATATTATAGATCAGAAAGCAAGTCTAGAACTTAGAGTCATAGAATAGTTAGGGTTGGAAAGGACCTTAAGATCATCTAGTTCGAACCCCCCTGCCATGAGCAGGCAAAACTTCCATTCTTTTTCTTCCAAAGTTGAGAAAACAAATGTAAAAGATTTAAAAGCAATTAGTTGCCTGCATATTGCCCTGGCACACCATGCTATTCATTTCCTATGTAAAATTTCTCTGTAAATTTTGAGGCAAGCCTGATTCATCTGACTCATTGATGTGAAGCAGGGGAAAACCAAGGCTGCCATTCTAAACTGATGTAGGTTGTTTTCCATTCTAATTTTATTGTTATAGAAAAATAAGACAATTTCAAAATCAGTTTGAGTCAATAACAGTGTAATAGCATCCTAAAATGATATTATTATTTATTCATGCTTAGTTAAATATAACTGTAACATGAAATAAATGATTATCTGTTTTAATATAATTTCATAATAAGGCCTTTGAAGGTCGTTTGGACTACTGCACTAATTAATGTTTTATTTCCAACCTTCCTTAATTATTCTTGCCAGATGGTCCTTTATTTATGTTATTGCTTGGAGTTTCCAGCTGAGGTTGTTTGATTGTTGAAGAAAAATATGTGATGGCACTGTAAGATAACCGTAATTGAATTGTTAGGTATGTTAGAACGTTTAAGCCTTCTGTCCCTGCTTTAGCCACATCTGGGAAATAAGTTTGTTAACAAAGTGCTTTGGCACCTCACTGAATACTTGATGTGATATATGAAAATGTTTAGAGCAAACTCAATTAACATAAAAGCCTTTAGAACTCCAGTAGCTTCTCATTCATTTATGAATTACGAAATCTGCTGGGTAAAATGCACAAATGGGTAAATTACCAGGTGATTGGTTTTGGTTTGGCTTTTCTTTGTTGGTGTTTCTTAGCATCTGACTTATTTTTCTGGTATCTAGACAATATTGCTTTTGTGTTTATAATCTTTACACTAGACAAAATAATGTGATGAAAGCTTAGCAATATTCATATTACTTGGACATCATGTGGCTAGCTTTGGTAAATAATACCTCGGGAGTGCTAGTTTCTAAAAGGGTTATGTTCAACACTGGGAGATACCAGATTTGGGAACAGGAATGTAAAGACAGCATTTACAGAAAGCTAACTGTTTTCTTTTAATTAATCATCAACATTGTGTTATGCTAGTAAATAAGTATCTCACTTGGTCTTTGAAAGTTCCGTGGTGTCAGGTTCTGCATAGCAACATATAAACATGAATTTTGTAAAAAATGAGAGGAAATAAGGGTGGAAACAGCATACGATAGTACACAAATGCGTAATTTTGTTCTCAAAGGGTAAATTTTATCGCTTCTCTCTCTCTCCTTCCAAACCATTCTAATCACCATTTTTCTATAATCATTGCAAGAAGCAGTTTTAGGAAATGGAGATGAGTTTGCAGCCCTGAAACATGGAAGAAGATGTTGAATATGTTTTTCAGATACCTGCGTCAGGAGAAAAAACTGAGATGTTTGGGGAAATTAGTTAATGGCTGAAGAAGAAAGATACAGACACAAAGATTCAAAATGAGAAAAAAAAAAGTCTCATCTACAAATGAAAAGTGAGATGTATTTTTGTTTCAATTTTGTTTCAATTTTTGTATTTTTGTTGCTGCTTACTGCAAGAGACTTAGGTAAAATGCACTTAGAAAAAGAAAAGGTAAATCAACTACAAATTAGAAATGATAAGAAAAGGCTTACCATAAAAATGGATAATAAGAGCTTGTTGAATAAGAATAGTCTTAGAGAAGATGCCTTTCTCTGGTTTTCTTTTTGTTTTGATTTTATTAGCACCATAGAAAATGTTCTGGAAGAAAACTATCATTCCGATTGTGGAAATTAGTTCACGGTGTTGAAAATATGGATGTGCTATACGAAGTTTCACCAATCTATCACATCATCTAGAAATAGTGGTAAATTTTTGTGTTGCCTTTTACTATGGGAGTATGTGTTCAACAACTCAACATATTTCCTTGGCAATTCCTCCTTTGTTTGCCACATGTAGTTTTCCTGAGCAGCAGACAGTCTGGGTATTAGAGAAATACTCTCCCCCAGCCTGTATCAGAGATGTGTGTCCTTGGCTTGTTAGTACTCTGAATGTAAAATTCTCTTCAGATGCTATGGAAGATGGGAAGCAGCTGCTGTCTTTCAGAACACAAATGTAGGGCTTTCAATCTATGCTGTCTGCCATGGAGCAGGATGGAGTCCATACAATGGAGCCCATCACACAATACAGATGTATCAAATTAAGGCTCTACCCGACTGGTTTTTGCTACTTCCTGTGTAATTCAAAGGCTTTGTGATTTGTTAACTCATTCGGCTGTAAAAACGTTATAAATATGCATTATCTGAATTGCCGCCCTGAAAAATGAGCCCCTGGAGCTGGTGGTAACATCTCTGCAGCAGTGGTGGAATGAGTGAGCACTTTTGTCAGCTGCTGGAGATCTCCCCATTCATATTTAAATCTAGTCCTTGTGCCAGAACAGAAATGCAGACTGTTCACGTGCTCATCTTCCACAAAGTTATGCATGCATTTCTCTGAACCACAGACAAAAGAGAGCCCTGAATTTCTTTAACGACCAGTTAAATTGAGTTGAAACTGCTTCTAGCAATTGGCCACCCAAATACTTCACTTTAGTAATTTTTAAACTCTTTGCACTTTTAGCTCTCTTCTTTTTATCGGTTCATCATTTGACTGCTTCCACTTCCCTCCCACACTGTACAAACTAAATTTCCCCAACTATATTGCCTGGTATTTTTAAATCAAAATTTTAGGACAGCTTCCATCGCTCCCCTTCTCTCTTTCTATCTAGTGCTGCAAAACAATAAATCAAGGCCAAGGCCCCCAAGTTCTATAGCTGTCTTGTCATCAGTGAGCTTAACTCTGCTGTTTGTAAACAGCATCTTTTCTGAAGTCTCACAAGAGGTTCTGCATTTTGCTGCTCACACTCGGTGCAGCAGGAAGGAGGGTGGCCAGCTGGGCAGAGAGACAAGTCATAACAGAAATGAGCTGACCTCTGACTTCAGTGTTTGTGTGAATAGGAGGTTGATCCTGGACAGTCTCTTACCACAGCAGGGTATCCCAGTATGAAATGCCAGCATGAAATTACTAATTATCATGCTTTTTAACTTCAGGATATGCTGCAAACTTTATATTTTCAGAAAGTCAACATAGTATTATAGAGACATGTGCAGAAAGAGATAGTGTCTCGCCATTGTGACATCAAATTGTATCAGGATAATTTAGCAGTCTTTTGTAACTCTTATTTTAGTACTCCTGCCTTTTGTAGGGATTTATAAAATTCCTGTGCAGGAAGTAAAAAAATCCCCAAGCAAAAGATTAAGTGGGTTTTTTAACCTTGTTGTGTAAACCTCTAAATTCTTTGACATTACATATGGTTTTTCATGGTGTAGAAGATCAATATTAGTGTTTCTTCTTGCCCACAATGCAAGATGTATTACCCAAGGTACATGACATACTACCCAACCAAAGCACCCGCTGAGATTCGTAGGTGGTGTTGGGTTACAACTGTTTTTTCCTGGAGGCTAAAATTGCCTAAATCTTGGCTCTCGCTGTGCTGTTTTTTCCCTCATTATATATTTAAGAGGGTCAAATCATTCATCATTCTCAATTACTGGGGTATAATTCACTGCATGCAATGTGAGCTACAGACCAGATGCCTGGAAAATTCCTGCACTGACCAATAATCTTTGGTCCCAGTACACATTCTGTTTTTAATACAACAGTAACATGTTTGTTTCCTATTGAATTATTTACAGAAGATGCATACTCAATCAAAGCTTCTTCAGACAGGTGGTTATCAGAATGGGACACAATCAGGGAGACTCAGAGCAATATAAACGTTCTGAGCTCTGTTCCTTTTAACAGCCTATAAAATGCCAATAACATTTAAAAGGAATAACTTGATTTTATTAAAGGGCAGGATCTGTCACGGGAACTTGCGGCTGCAAGGCGTTTAAATTAATGTCTCTTAGTGGACTGGAAGTCCTGCCCCCTACTACAACTACAGGTACTAGAAAATAAGTGCTTTCATTGTACAAGTGTTCCAGCTTACTTATAGTCTCTACTGTGGGTGCATAAAATCATTTATTCTTCATGGTGTCACATGGTAAATTCATCAGAGCGAAGGTACAGACATCACACTAAAATGAAAACAAAGTTTAAAACAGTCTCCATGTGAACAACCCATTCTAGTTTTGAATTTTTTGCTTTAACTTACTGGAGCATACCAACCTTCATGGATTTTCTGCTAATTCTTGAATCATTCCAACAAATATAAGATACAAAAGCAATATAGAGTCTGGGGGTTTCCTCAGTCAATGGAGTCTCAGGATCTGGGATTCTCAAGTGGTCGTCACTCAAGTGTTTGGTTCTTATTGATATGAATGTGCAGCATTAACTGATTTGTGTCTGAGAGAGCTTTTAAATTGAATGGTTTGGGGTAGCCTAAGGGGGAGTGTAGGGGAAGGTACAAATGGTCTTATTTCAGAAGGCAGCATTAATGATTCAGGAGCCACAGTGATAGCATATGAGAAGTGCTACATAGGAGAGAATAAATTGCAAAGGATTTTGAAATTGAAGACAAGTAAAAGGTATTTGATATGACAGAGAAACCAAAGAGCCAGAAAGCATGTTAAGCAAGAGATAATATGATTAAAGTGCTGACAAGATAATGATCTCTAGGTCTGTGAATAGATATAAGTGGTCCAGGGTTGCATTTGACAAGGCAAGTGAGAGGACTGCAGTGGTCAAGGTAAAAGCTGATGACCACATGAGTAAGAAACAGAAATGTGAGGGATATTAAATACACTTACACTGTTCTGTGGTTGCATTTATTCTATGGTTTTGGTATTTGCAAAGCTAGAACTCAGATGAACTAATCCTTCCTGTCCTTAACTTCAGTTTTGTGAAATACCGAAATTGTTGATTTTGTTGTTGTTCATTGGCAGTCCTTGAAATGGAGAAGAAACTTATTTGGGTCAACCCAAATGATTTGTTTTCTCTAGGATTCTCATTTTTTATAAAATATCAGGCGAAATTAAATGCCAAGTTTAATGTTACGTGTACTTTTAATCAAAGTAAAAAAAAAAAACAAACCACCCTTGGAAATGAAAAATTAGCATCTTAGACTTCAGTGCCATTCCTCATCCAGAGGAGGAGGAGCTTTCATCTAAATTATGTGCCCTATTTAATTGTTAAGGTGCTTATGTGTATGTAAGATAGGAAACTACAAGTAGAAGTATTCCTTTGTTTTAGCTGGATCAGAAAGCTGGAAATAAAACTTTCCAGTTCTTAAAAGAGTGCCCCGGTTGTTAAGTTAGAACATTCTGGTATATCACATCCCCTGAGCCTATCTTGTTAACTTTTCTCACTGGGGAGAAATACTAATTGGATCAAATATCAAGAAGTGATGACTAGTGCCCTCATCAGCTGGAGGAGATGCCAGGTTCCGTTTTTTTGCTCCAAAGTATAATCCAATTATAAATATGAATTGGAATGACTGAAAAAGAAGAGGCTTAGAGAAATCTCAGGCTAGTCCAAAGATAAACCATCATTCTTTTCCAAAAGTAATTGCGTAAGTAGGAAGTCGTCGTATTAACAGCGGGTTTGTGTGTTTGTGTTCAGTTTTTTGGTTTTGGTTTTTTTATCTTGATAGCTGGTGAGGACTGAAAGGCTTCTCTAGAAGTCTGCGTACGACAGGAGCTGGATTCTCAGGTGTTTTGACTCACAGCTCACCTTTTTCTGTAGAATCTGAAGGAAACTCAGCCTTAGATGCCCAATGCTGAATGGTAGGAGTGCCTACATTGTTTCCTATTCTTACACTGAATCAGCTGTAAATGATTCATTGGTGCCTTATGGCCTGTTTTGTTCCTGACTACCTCTAGCATATAATCAATATAAATTGTCTCAGCCTCTGTCCTTCTGTGCAGAGACCACATGGGAGAAATGAGCCCAGAATTTCCCAAAGAAAATCCCATGTCAAATCAGCTGTTTCTTCTTTGTTTCTCTGACAGCAATATAGCACTGACCTTTTTTTTCTATGGCTGTAGGTATTCTCTTAACCAGAGTGGTCACTGGGTACTTAAAAACTAAAATCAGCATTTCAGGATGCATGATAATATAGTTACAATAAACAGGAATATTTGGAATATTTGAAATTCATATGTTTTTTAAAAAAGAAGGTTTTATAGTAAATTCAGAACTTGAATTAGCCTAATGTAGTTAGCTGCCATATGTGAGGAAAATTCACTTAAACAGAAATTGAAGAACTTGAGTTACTTTTGAACATGACAATATGTCATGTGACATGCTGGCTCAATATCTAGTTTCCAGTTGTCAGATAAAGATGATTATTTGCAGACAGCCCTTGTTCCCTCTGGCGTGCAGCACTTCTGTCATATGAGCGTGGTACTTTAACTTTATTTAAAGTGAACTATGTATGGAACAACACAGCCTTTCCCCTATTTTCTTACTGTAGACTCTCCTCACATTTTTCTGTCACAGCCACAGTAGACCTTAATGTATTTCCAAATGTCTGTAGGAAATATGATGATGTAAGTGCTATCAGGACTGAATGGTGATGACTTAGGAACAAATGAAGTCACGTGCAATTCATATAGTGAACCATGATATTAAAAAGAACCCCAGACACTCAGGTTTTAGTTACTTTGTCCACAGCTTTCCTGATAGTTGTTCTACCTTTCCTCCCCCCTTAGTGACAGGTTATGTGGTTTACAAAAAGCCTAAATTCTTTTATAGTACCTACTTGTTTTGAAATAGAAATTGAAACTCTGAGATTGCAGTGAGCCACACTGGGATTTGCAAGAGAAAGGACTAATCAAATTAAATAAGGACTTCAACTTTTCTTTGGGAAAACTATGTGACTGTGTGTAATTGCAACATATCCTGAATCTAGGTCACTTGTAGTTGTTTGGGGTTTTTTTAATAGCATATAATGAAAATGACACTAGTTTATGTTAATATCTATAATACTGAAATAAATTTTCAAGATTACCCTGGTCTAATGTTTAGGCAAACTATTACATGTAATTTGAGGTAGGACTGACAAAATAAAGAAATAGAAAAGCAAACGTAAATTCAATTTCTGAACCTTTCTTGGTCTTCAGCATTATCATGATTTTCCGATTAATCTTAAATACTGGTGGAAGTGCTGTCACTTGATTAAACTAATTTTGTAACACACATAAAATACTTCAGCACTATTATTTCAAAGGTTTGGCAGCATGCATTAAGTACTGACACTTCTAAAAATAATTTCCTTTAAAAAAGAATAGCATAAGTTATCCATTTAAACAGGAATGAAGAATGATACAATTATATTTGCTATGAATAAAAAAGTTTTGCTTCTTAATTTGAAAATGAATTATGTGGATTTTTAATGCTACTTATATTTGGTTTAAGACTTAAGAGGAAATTCATGATGGTAACTAGAATAATGAATAACCAGTTCATATAAATATGCATAAAATTCCTTCCAGTATTGTAATTAAGCATTTAAAGATACATGCTTTTCACTCCATCACATAAATAGATGAATTAATGAATAAGGAAGTTGATAGTTGAACCATTTGATCCTTATCTGAACCTTTTACACTATGCTTTGAAAGTTCTAGCTGTTGGTACTAAAGACCCCAAACATTCTCTTCATAAATCAGAATTTTATCATTGATGTGAGGGCTTCTGCAAAAACTTTCCACCTCCCTTCACTGGCAACGAAGTATATGCCATTTGGTTGTAAGCTAGCCTCATCATCCATTTTCTTAAGATTTAATTCAATTTCACCTGGTCAGTTGTATATATATATATGATAGATGTATAACTTATTATGCAGGGTGTTAAATTTGCTTTTTATTCATGCTACATCTGTCTCTTTAGTTACCCATTCAACAGGTTTAGGGAGTAGTAGGAAAGAGCTGTCCTGTTCAAGGACTACACTTCTCAAGAACATGAGGAGGAAAGAGAGAGGGTACCTGTGGTCTATTTCAAGAACCAATTTAATGTTTTATATGAATGTAAGATTTGAAAAAGAAAATAGAAAGGATTATGCAGTATTGGAAAATAGTAATGGGTAAGCATAGTCTAATGTTCTGACACTTGATTCTTTGTTTCAGGTCTGAGCATAGCATTATTTATATTTGGTTGAGTACAAGGGTTGTTTTTAGGAACTTACATGTCAGCAATTTCTGATAGTCTTGTTTGTATTACTTGGCTATAAAGCCCATATACTTTTAAAATGCATTTCCATTACTATATTATGTGAACACTTGATAATATTAAATGGTTGTAACCTCAAAAACCTTTTGTGGCTTAGCAGTACTTTTGCAAAGTAATCCTTTACGTCGTTTATAGATGGAAAACTGAGATTTGGAAAGACTAAAGTCCTCAAAAGTGTTTAGGAACTGATCTCCTTCTAGACATAACTCCTACTGGACCCTTGATCATATTAAACTGTTCATGTCCTGTAACAAGTTAAGAGATATTGTGGGTATAGGAGAAGCAATAGATATGGAGCACATATTGTCTTCAGGAAGCTGTCAAAGAAAGCTGGAGGAGGCAGCAGCTACATTGAAAACCATGATTATAATCTTGGAAAAACTGGAGAAATACATATTGATGCCTGGGTGAGTTGAATATCAAATTGGTAATAATTGAAAAGTTAAGTTGGGGAGGGTGGCAGAAAGCGATTTCTATGCTGATAAATAAGATCTGTGACGTGCATGAAGTACCTTTCCTGCTTTGCTTTGTTTGGGCAATGTTTCATTAGAGTCTTATGTTAACTCTGGCGCCCTGCAGTTCAAGGTGCAAGCTGGTTTTAGAGAATCCAGAAAACAGTATCATATGAAGTCTCTTCCACAGTGTCTATGGCTGTATATCAGGTGTCCTTAGAAGAACAGGGACAAGAATGCAGATCTTGCTGTTCTGACGAAGCGACCGATTCACTAGACGTAACTAATATTTATTCTTCTGTTAACTGGCTGTGGTTCAGACTGGGTTACATTGTTGACTTTAAATAGATATACTGAGTTTCTCTTTTGCCTTTTTAGAGTAATTTTGGAGGGATCTTTTCCACTCCAAAGATTGATTTTTCATAAGGGTGCAGTGGAACCTGTCATACACGAAATCTGACGTCACCAGAAAGGGAGCACACAGTGTAGACTTCACTGTCATCAGTATGCTGATGACCTGGGGCGCTGTGATTTATTTTCATTAAACTTTATCAGTGAAAGGTCTCCTTTGTCTTTGCCTTCACAGAGTGTCTGTGAAATTGAATTTGGATGACAACAAGCTGGCTAATGCTCCAACTAGGAAAAGCAGATGCTGTTCATTTGGGAACTTGAGATTCGTTCTTATCTGCAGGGAGCTTCACTAAAGGTTCCATTTGTTCACTGAGATCTGATAGGCTTGGTGGACAAGAGTGGATTTTTGACATGCATTTGGGTAGTTATATAAAACTTTTTACACTGGAATTTGTACTTTGCCACACTAATCCAAGTTTATGTACCCACTGATTTGATTATTGCAGTGACCTTATTTGTTGTTCCTGAAGCCACAGAGAGCGCTTGGGCATTGCTGCGAAGGCAGAGAGCTGCTGTGTGGCTGTTATGCAGGTTAAGGATGTTGTCTGGCATTGAGTCTTCAGGCAGTATCTTGGCATTTCAATTGTTTTTTGTAGAATTGCTGGGGCGACAGTGGATCATTAATAGTCTTAAATGATTTAGGTCCTGTTGCCTACACAGATCTTTGTAGACTGCTGATCCAACTGGCTGTACTTTAAATGTCTTTGCTGTGGCAAATGAGCGTTCTCAGTGGAAGAACAATGATCTTCTGAGACATAAATGATAATCTGTCTCTCCTATCATGAAGATGAAGCTAGTTCTTGAACTGTACTACTTAAAAAAAACCCCAACAACGCTGTTCTTTCTTAAAAATTTTCTGTGTAGTCCCCCAGGAAAGAAGTTAGTAGCAGACCTGGTTGTTGTGGGTTTTTAGTAGTTTGTTTTTTTTATTTTGCTTTGTTCTGCTTTGTTTCTGAAGGGTCTTTTTTGTCTTACATTCTACTATAACATTTTTTTCATAAAGATTTTAAGATATTTTTCTTCACTTTGCCCTGGCAGCAGAATAGCTGGAAGGCTTCCAGATTTACATTCTATAATTCTAGCCAATACCTCACAGGAACTAAAAAACATATGAAACTATACAGGTAATCTGTTCTATCATTTTTAGTGATTTTCTGAGGTTACATGGAATAAACATTTCCCAACTGGAAGTCAAAATTTTATCTTATTTTTCCCCCCCTTCTCTAGAGCTTGTTCTGTTTGAATGAGCAGAATATCTCTAAATATATGCTTCATTTACAATAGCACTAGGCCCAGATTTGTTCACATAGTTATGGCCCAATTACTCGTCTCAATTTATAAAGTCAGCAATGAGAGCAAATTACTTGATCATATTATGTTGTTATTTTTTTCTTCCAGGTAGTGTCTTGTACTCTTCCTTTCCATATCCACCTGGGCTGCAGGTGGCAGGCTGCCAGTATTAAAAATAGACTTTTCTTAAAGTTTTTACTTTTAAAGTTCAGATCCCAGTTCAAGGTGGGACGAAGATGGTATTATCAAATACAGAACATTCTGTTTCAGGATTAAAATTAGTGTAACTTAAAGTTGCATGGTCTTAGAGACTTCATTGTAAGTTCTTTATGGCATTGAAAGTGTGTTCTGCAGCATAGAAACCAGTCACTGCGAGGATAATCATTTTCATTCCCATTTCCTGCAAGCCTGTGTTTGCATTAATGTAACACCACATATGTAGCAAATAGCAAAGCAAAAATATAGTAGCTGAGCTATTTATTACCACCTAGTTCCTACCTGCTTTATGTAATATGCAGATATTGAATAAATACTGGAAGTAGCTGTATTTTTCAGGAGTGGTGATGTTTTATGTATAGGGTCTTGGAAAATACCCTAAAAATCTCATGGAATTTGACAGAAAAGGGGAAGATAGGGTTTGTTCTGATCCATGCTATTTTGGAAGGAATGGGCGCTATAAAGAATATGTACAAAATAGAGATTGAGCCGTAGACAAATACTTGTTTGCTTTCACTGTGATGAAAGATACATCTTAAAAATAGTCTAATAGAATAGTAAGAAGATCTGTGAGTGCATTATCATCCTGCAATTTAATTTATAGTGTAGTCAAATTTGAACTGTTGAATGAGAACTAGCACAGCACAGATTTATCAGGTGGGGCAACAATGTACTTCTTTGGAGCTAGTGGACTTTTCTTTATATGTACTTTTGTATTAAAATCTTTCATTTTAACTAACCTCCATTTCTTGGTGGTAAGCCATCTGGTTTGAAAGATGTCATGAACATTTCATTAGAATTAGCCAATAATTAGGTTTTTCCAAGTAAATATTTACAAAAGGTTTACTTTATGAAATTCTTAAACTTAATTTTCAAATATGTATGATTTTAATGCTTATTTTAATGCTTAATTTTGTAAATTATCTTGTAAACACATAACTACTATTTGATAAAAGGACTTGGTAGCACCTAATATAACTACAGCACATCACATAATTTGCTGCTAATTGCTGGTATGGCGCACTATGAGATAATATACTTTTTGAAATATGTTTTAACTTATATTTATGTTAATTAGTATTATTTTTTTCTGTTTTATTCTTAGACTTTTTAGTGTTGATTGCAATTATCTCAGGACCAGCACTGTAATACCTTGGCTTCTGTCCTAATCAGGCAACATGACATCGCAGATTATGTACCAACCTCTAACAGTATGAAGTTAGGCACCTGCATTGCTCATGCAGCTAATCCAAGAGGTTAATATATGTGCCCCCATGATGAGTAGATAAGTAGGGAGTAAGATTTAGCTGTGATTAGAGATACCGAAATGAAAGTACTAGACACAGTTTAATCCTATTACTGCCACACCAGTTTACCGGCCAATTTCAAAACAGTAAGAAAAAATATGAGCTGCACTAAAACCTTTTTTTTTTTCCTTTGTATATGAGACAAATAATTTCTTTAATGAATAGAATTACTTTAATCTGAAATCATTGGTCCCTTAGCATAGCCATCATTAATTACAGAAATCTCTGTGGTTTTATACAAATCCCAGATATAGTTCAAAATTAGTCCTTAAAATATCTGATCTAATCTGTAAGGTTGCTTTTGTCATTAAAATGACTTCCATTTAAATCTTGCATTGCAGAAATTCATCTACAAGGTTTGTAGCTTAATGAAGTAGTTGAGGAAATCTCTGCCTTTTTGTTTTGGAAGCTAGAATGCATTTTTTTTAATTTTAGCACTCTGTAACTAAGAAAGAAATTATGCAGATGGGATAAGTTTCTGGAAATTTACCAAGCACATTACCTGCTGCTGCAAAAGACAGCATGCTTGGAAGGAAGTTTCGATCATTTTTCACAGCCTGATTTTTAACAGAACATCCTGCATGAGTGAGGTATGTTTTGGTCTTTTAAGACAGTGGAGCTAACAGCCTGATAGCTGATATTACACATTTGTCCATGAAAATGAAATTTAACACACACATTTGTCCTATACATAACACAGCATAAAAAGATGATTCTAAAGTGAAAAAATGTAGACAGCTGTTTTTCTTCTCCATTTTGTATACCAATACACATGCTAAGTGGTAGTTAGTCTTGCTAGTTTAAATTGTTCTGTGTTTCATAAGACTGGGGACTGACTGATCAGTGGCACTCACATTCAAGCAAAGAACAGGACATTTTGAGTAGAATAAGAATTCCATATATATATATATATATATGTACACCTTTATATGTACATTTAGTATGTTTTCATAATCTCTACAATTATCCTACCATAAGAAAAAGCAGAAGGAGTTTCTTCTGAATAACTCCTCAGTCACATTGTTGTTCTATGCTAAATATTCTTTCTCAGCTCCACTTTGATGCCATCATGACTCAGTTCTGGTAACTCTGCCAACCTAATGTCCATTTACCAACTATGAGTGACCTACTTTCCATCCTGTGATATTCATCTCTTTTCTTTGATTTATGCCTGTATTGCAAGCTCTTTGAAGCGGGACTTGTTTTTAATTCTGTGTCCATAAGGCACCTAATGTTGAAGAAACAATTTTTGGGGCTTGTAAATTGTGCTCGAAGGTGCTACCATTAGCTGGAAGCTGTTGTTTACAACACAGTGCCTCCCTAGGGATGTTTTCGTTTGTGGACGTTTTATATTCAGAGTTGCAGTCCAACTAGTATGTTTCCATTGTTTTCACTCCCAAAATATTTCCTAGAAGTTTGGGTTGCTAATCAGACAACCATCATCTTGTAACAATTGTCCAGAAGCACTGCCAAGAAAAGTATCTTCTGTATATTCACTGGATCACAAAACCCAATTATTTTGTTAAATTGGTGGTACTTTTGTATGATTGTATTTGAACCACTTCATTTCTTGATAGAACTTCATTTCTACATTTTCTTCATGTATTTTAAAGTATTGTATATGGGTGTGGGTATAAGTATTTGTAAAGATAATAAGTTATGTTTCTTGAATGAATTAAAAAATTTACAACCATGATGTGAGACGTGAGTGGGATGCTGGACCTGAAGGGTCAATACCTCAAAATGCAGCATGTCCGTAATGTGCATTGAAGTGAGTGTGGGTTTTAGAATGGGAGCAGCAGTACGTCTTTGAAAATCAAGGATTGGTTACAGTAAGTGTATATATAAATTGGTGAATAGTTTTGTTAAGTAAAAGCTTAATTGATTCTCTCATCTTAATTGATTCTCTCATTTCTGCATACTAGAGATTTGATTTCCTAGCTCTTTGTTCATGAACCCTTCAAATCCTAAAGAAAGGCAAATCATTGTTTGGAATGATTCTAGAAGAAAATAACTATAATTAATTACTATATATTAATTCAAGGGAAATTGATGAAATAGCATGAGAATGTCCTCAAGGTGAGGTCTGTTTCAGTTTTTTACAATTGAAGATTTTGTTCTTGACCATGAAATTGGAATACCTTGTTATATCTTAATTTAAAAAAAAAAAGGTGGGACCAAATACTTAGAATTAAGTCATCCTTCTACTGTCCCTGCAGAAATGTTTGTTGGCTGTATATAACCACATACCCATGTGGGTAGTGAATGCAACTGTCAGATATTTTGCAGGAGTTATGAAAGAATGGGTTATTTTAGTCTTTCTTCTTAGCACTATTCACACACAACAGTGTCATTGGCAGGCATAACATTTTTGTAATTCCATGAACTTGATCTCCTGAGAGAGCATGAGTTAGCCCCAGGGCACAGTACTCATTTGTTTTGCTTGTCTTTACCAGCTATCTGATGATCAACTAAGACAGACAAATATTTTGGGTTTTTTTAGAATCGATGTGTATATTTCAAAGGAAAGCAACTGGCCCACAATTTCCTTCTACCTCATTGAAGTGAGAAATGCTACTGCATGTGATTCTTAGTAATTGAGGATAATACAGTACTGCCTTGTTCAGGGCAAGAATGCTTAGCTCATTTAAATGCGTAAATCAAACCGTAAGCTGATTGTTTAGTAAGACGTAAGCATACAGAAATGATTATATGACTCTAAAATGCATCACAGACATGTGCCTACATGACATTTTTCACTTTACTCATGATTATCAAATATGTATAAAACTGTTTTTGGCTTTCAACAGAGTTTCCTTTGCTTCCGAAAGAAGTTTGCTGTGCCTCTGGTGCATGGAACTGCATAATGTAGCTTCTTCTGAAATGAAGAATGGATTTCCTTAAAACACATTTATTGTATTAAAATACTAGAAAACTGTCAGGTACATACAGTTGGGGGATATTCCAGATGGTAAATAAAACCCAAAGCACATGATAAAAAAGGAAGTTAGTAAATTATGTGTTGAAAAGCCTTTTTTCTTTCATTTTTTATGTGCAGGTAAAACCTCAGACTGACAATCAATTCAAAAGTCCCTGGAATAGTTTCACCAGAGGTTATAGCTTATCTCTGTTGATATATCCTGACACTATTCTTCCCATCTCATCAATGTCTCTTACTGAGCAGAATCACAAGAATTACTGGCTGACAGTACATGCTTTTAGAACTAGAATCTTTAAATTGTGACGAGTGTTGGGTTTAGTTAAAGAGCTGAAGCAAGTTGCAAATACTACTTTTGCAGCTGCATTTCACCAGTTGGCATGTTACATTTTAAAACTTTTTTCTCTTAAAAGTACTTAAAATCTACTACACAGCTCAGTCTGAAAAGATACCTTTTCCTTTTTCATGTAGGTATTGGCTTCATGTTGCTGTGAGTTTTCAAATAAGACCATGTGAATTTTCTTTAATCTGAGATTTAATAGGAGTACAAATGTGATTTTAAAAGCCTTCATGTTGGGGAAGACATTTTTATATTTCCTTAAATCTCATGTATTATATTAAAATATTAGAAAACTGTCTGGATTTTTATCAATACAGAAGTGTTTAGAGTCTGTACATGGTAACGAAGAGTAGTGACATACCTTTACAAGATGTTAGGTTTCTTTTAAATAAAGTGTACCATCCCTCAGTATCTGAATTTCATACGGTAATTCAACAGCTAAAGCTGAATTAGTTGTTCTGCCACAGAAGTTAAACATTAAAATAATTTGATCCATATCAAATAAGGTCTGCCATTTATCATGTTCTATGTATCATGAAGTAAATCCTGTGCACAGTTGTGTTTCATTCTTTGTAGGGCTTTCTTTCATGCATTTTTAATGAAATCATCAAGACTTTAATGTTTTCCTCGAAGCTGGTTGCTATAGTACTATTTATATAGTCTTATAGTGTTATTTTAGCTCACTAAATAACTATCCCTCAGGCAAGTAGGATCAAAGTGCTTTGTGCCTTTAGTTATTGTCAGCAACCAGGACAGTTGCTATTTGAGTCTTTGCTAAGCAATGATTTATGGTGTTTTGCTTGAAGTTACACAGGATATCTTTGTCTCTTGAGATGTGGGGAACTCCCTCATCGCTTAAGACAATCTCCAAGTATCATACTTCATTAGCATCTGCATACATTCACTTGATATCGGTAGCTGGAGTTAAGTATCATGATGAAAGCTCTTTGTGATTTTCTATTTTCCCATAATTGTTTGTTCTAATAAACTAATTTTTGGCGGATAAAATGAATAACAAGATTCAGAAGTTAATGAGTCTAAGGGAACATCTGTTAGAAGGACCTTCATTACCGTACATTTCCAGGGAAATGAGAACATAAGGCAAGACAGAAGCTGATGAAGAGCCTGTTTGGCTTAAGCAAATGAATAATGTGGCCCAGGACAGAGGATGAGCTTTTCAGTTGGATACTAATAAGCATTGCATTGTTTTTGGCAGTTAACCCCAGATGTTAATCTGGTGTCAAATGCATTGTTCCATCCTTCTTTCATGCCAGTGTAATTTATTCATCCTGGCAGGATCCACTTTTCCCTTTATTTTTCAAAGGCACCAAACCCAATACATTTTATCCAGTAGGCTTAAAAAATACCTGTCCCTTCATTTAGAATGTAAAATGGTTACCAGTCTGAAATTAAGTTTATTAACTCAAATTATATCATGCTGTAGAATCCAGTGGATGAGCAAAGAAACATCAGTGTCTTTTGTATTGAGAAAAAGAAATCTCAAGGTTTTTTGCATAGTGTATCCTTCTATTTCTCCCTCTTTCCCTTTATGATCAACTACGGTAGTTAAAAATGCATTTTGTATAAGTGGTTCTAGACGCAAAAAACAAGCGTTCAACGGGCACTCTGAGATGAAAAAACAATTGCAACAATACTTTTCACACAGTGAAACCTAAAGCACATTTATTAACCACTCAGTCCCAGATTTCCTGTTTTGCAGCTAACACTTATTCTGACATGGCAAACCATACATAATGAAATAAAATTAGGTCTCTAGACAGATCTGGTATTTATAACAAAGAGACGGGAGTCACTCTTGAAGTTCTCATTCATGCTAGTTCTACATTACAGAACTGATTGGCTTAAACATCTCTTTATTACCCCGCATATACTAAGCTTCTGAAAATTGGCCAAGTAGTTTTTCCACAGACTAGACATTTTATGAGAAGTTTGATAAAACCAATACAAAGAATTTCAAAACTTGAGCCCTCTGAAGTGAGGTTGCAGTGTGGTTTTCCATAAGTCTGATCCTGGGGGAGGTGGTATCAACAACGCCTTGGACTAAAGAGGTGCTTAAAAAATGTATCTTTGAAAGGTCACAGGATATTTTCAAGAACATAAAGCCTGTGTATGTAAACTGACTTTGCATCTTTTGACTGTAGATGGTTTTCTAAGGTGGAAAGTTGATTGGGGAAAATGTGACAAAGAAGGGGATCCTAGGAGAGATGTGTCTGCGTATAGCAACACAGTTGCTGTAGCTAGTGACTAGCTGTGACTGTTAGCTGTAGTCATTCCCGTGGTTTAGAAGGCAGAATACTGATCTTTTTCTGTGTAGACTAAAAGCCTCTGATCTCTTCTGGTATTCCTCGCCACAAGCTGCTTCCCCCGAATTTCATGGCTATCCTGATTTACT
Source organism: Nestor notabilis (assembly GCF_000696875.1). Taxonomy (NCBI): domain Eukaryota; kingdom Metazoa; phylum Chordata; class Aves; order Psittaciformes; family Psittacidae; genus Nestor; species Nestor notabilis. The sequence continues at coordinate 39,798 of NW_009911044.1, forward strand.
CCAGTGTTAAATTCCAACCTTGAACAACTCCTCCATATCCAGCTCCTGAGTCTAAATATTCTTTTAATGCTAAACAAGCCTATGTGAGCTGTTGCTTTTGTTGTTACTTGGTATAGCAAAGTTGTTCCCATTTGTTTTGAAGGTGGTTTAGCGTACCCTGGCTCAGTGCTTATAATTTCTTTATGACTAGCCTGATCCATTTTGCTTCATTTCAGAATTGGATACGTTCCTTGATATTAGAAGCATCAAACTTGCTTTCCAGGGCTGTGCAGAGCAATTAAAACGAGAATTTTCAGGCCAATTATTTTTTGGTATTTCTCTGCTCCACTGAATAATAGACTTGGATGGTATCACCCAGTGGTGGCACTATCACAGCACACTGCATGCTCATTTTCACCTACATATAATTATTAAATCTTAAAGTAATTTTAAAGATTAATTTCAAAACTATTGTATGCACATACTGCAAGAGAGCGGTTACTTTATTATTAAAACAATAATTTTTTGTATTAGATCCAATTCTATCTTCCATAGTTTTAAAAATTTCTATTACATTTGCAGTTCTTGAAAATACAATGCTATCCTCTTTTGCTCAAAGGAAATTACTTAATGGGAATAATGACCATGTAAGCAATTTATTACCTCTTAAAATTCATTTTGAGAATATACTTTAATCAGTTTAAAGAAGTATTGCTATTTGCTATGCGGGAGCAGAACAATGTTTTCGTTTAATAGTGGAGTTACTTGTAAAAATCAGATTCAGTTTCAAAAATATTTCATCAGATTTTGAAATTTTGACAATCTCACTTGTCACAAGGATTCTTTAGTGGCTGCAATTCTCTTCCTGCAACAGTTATTCATTTGGGAATATGATTGTTGACTTATAAGAACATTCAAGTCTCATTATATTTAAGATTCAACAGTGATGATTGCTTGTTTAGCTCTATCATTACAATAAATACAGATGGGTAATGGCTACTATCAAGTGCTAAGTTGTATTGTAAAATAACATCTAGCTTATATTTTCAGTGTTTTCAAGAAATTATATAAAAGTAGCGTGTCAGGATCTGGAGCTTGTGACAGCGTATTTTACCCAATTATGTGCTTAGTAATTTAGGAAATTACTGATATGTGGACAGATTATTATGTTTTGAATTTAGACATGTCCTTTAAAGGCAGCAGAGCAAGATCTTGGGAGGGTAAAGGGACACGGCTCAGTGTTCCTACTCTTAAATAATGTTCTGATTTGCAGCTTAAAACATTTCCAGTTGTTATAAATCTTTATAGTAAGCATACGTTGGCATATATTGTATGGTGAAGAAAGCATTTTGTTAATTTATAGTAATGAAATGCCTTTATTTGTGTTTCCTAAGTTTCACAGAGACATAAAGCCATACCTCCTTAGCTCTGAGCAGGTTTTTCCTAGAGTGTCCCGATGTTTACTACAGGTGGAAAAGTACAATAAGCACAACCAGATTTCTTTTTTACCAACCCAGAACCTTCAGCAAGTCTTTGGGTCCAGAAAACAGCAGTTGAGCAGTTGTTGTAATTACTACTTCTATGTTATTTGAAGTAAAATTAGTTTTGTAGTTATACGAAAAAACATTCTTTTAATGGATATTAGTAATTTACAGTCTGTTGTTTGTGTGTGTGGTTTTTGTTTGTTCGGCTGCATTTTTTTTCCTGCTGCCACCTTTTCTTGATAGTGGATTGAAATTCTGTTGTAAATAGGCATCATTCCATTGATGTTAGTGCTAGTTCAGGCATTTATACCTAAAGAGAATTTTATCCAATTAACTGTCACTTTATAGCAATGTTCAGTGTATCTGGTAATGGTGTTTTCTGAATGCAGACTGAGAATTGTTAATAGGAGCTGCATTATATAGCTAAATGCTTTCTGGTTTTGAATGCCTGAATGCCTCATTCAGATTATCTTTTACTCTTCATCAAAAATTAACAAATTATAATATAAACTCTCTGGACCGTAAACCCCCCCTCCTTCCTTTGTTTGCACAGCAGCTAATGCAGAGAAGTCCTGGCTTGTGGCTTTGAGGCAATATGGTATATATAAAAATAATAATACAATTAAATTCAACTTTAAAATGACTAGATTATATGCAGTCAGCATCCATAACAAGGGGTTTTGCCACTATTAGATGTGTTAGGTGAAATGGTCGTTGCTTTCATTTTATTAGAATATTGAAATTCTGTTCCTTGAAATTTGCCTTCACACATTGCTTCCCATTCTGCTACTGCTGTTGAGGCAAAGCTACTGAAAATGAACAAATGATAATATACACAGATTATATTATGCAGATCCACAAAAATCTTAATAATTTGGCTTTGCCAAAATTAAAAGCACTGACCTGTTATTGGAGTCTTAGTCTGCTCCCTTTTCCGATGCCTGCCATCATATAAGTACTCTAGCTTTTCAAAACAGAAGACCCTGGTGCTGATTTTTATGCTAGTTTTACACATATTCATATGGATTTGTTTGGGGGGCTTTATTTAGGAAGAGTGAGGAATGCCTCTGTGGATTATTTGTCCTTTATTGGTCTGATTTCTTTAGAATTACTACATTTCACACAAATTTCTCTAGAATCTCCAAGTCTTTCCAAATAAATACTGATTGTATCATAAAATAGATGATACAAGGACACACCATCCATGTTACTGCCATTTATGTTATTTACACAGCATCAGGATATGAATGTAATTCCAGTATTTTTCCTTTCTTATCAGTTATTCCTCCTTAACATGGGGGCTATCCACACCTCCTTCGTGGCACAGTTCATGCACATTCCCAAAGTGAAGGCAGATGCAAATTTGGCTTTTTCTCAAAATCAGAGTTTTAACCAGTCCCCTGCTTTTGCATAATACAGGCTGAAATAAGGAGACATCCAGTTTGACTGCACCACTTTTGTCAAGTAATACACCATGTAGCACAGTTCCTCAATAGGAACATGTTGCACTGTGTTTGATTCTGTGACTAAAAACACCGGTGAAAACTGGAAGATTCTTATTTGTTGCTTGCATATAAAACCAAAGTCATTTTTCCATCCCTGCAAGCAGTGAATTCTGACATAACAGCCTTCACTTGTTTTGTTGCTGTGACAGCCTTACTCTTGCTAAAAACATGTAGGATGCTGTTAGAAGGTGGGATCATCCGCTGAGACCTTTCTCCTTTAAGGAATTTGCTGATGGTAAGATGCAGGATGGAAAAGCCAAGATTCTGAACCACTGGCTCAGAGATAATCAGCAGGCAGATCAAAAACTTGAGGAATAAATTGGAGAACAGCAGCAGTATGCTGAGCTGTTATCAAAAGCCACGGACCCTGAATAAATGTTTCACAGGATAATGTCAGAGGCAAGGATTGTGTCACGTTTAAGAACATGTCCCAGATGGTTTCTCTGTACTGCAAGTGCTAGATTTTAAATGCCTGTAGTTTTAAAAAATATTTCAGGATAAAAATCAGTGAGGAGATTTTTACTCATCCCATGATATTATGTTTGCCTTTTATTGAACATGTCCGGGGAAAATATGGACTCGCTTGTCTTGCCTATTTGCACAGGAAATGTTCCCTGCATGTGCTAGTTGTGTGCTCCTATCTGTGGCAGTAAATTAATACCCAAAATCTTTGTTCTTCCACTAAATTGCTTTTTAGCCCCTTTTTTTGGCTTCACACTGCTACTTTAGTAAGAGACATCTTCCTGTACATGTATTTATTGTAGTCTTAATATGTCTCAGCATTCTATTAAAATCCACATAATGTTTGCCCCACAGCTGTGAAGAAACTAGATTAAATTTTCTAAAATATTATGTCCTCTGGAGAGTTACTGCTCTGTGTGTGTATCTGTATGCATTGAGCAATATTTACTGCTCTGGTATGGCCTGTGTATGGGTCCTGGGAAAAGCTTGTAATGCAGAAATTGTCTGTGTATTTGCAGTGTATTTATTTCCTATTTGGGCATTATGAGGAGGAAAAGATTAATATGAATGTGCTCCTTTTTTTTATAATTCTCTATTTTTTTTCCCCTCACAATAGTCACAGGAGAAGAAGAGTAAATTTTAGCTTTTCTCTTTTTGCTAGTCAAGCTGTTCTTATGGCTTGGAGTGACTAATCTACTTCTTGTTTTGTTTTGTCGATTTTTTTTCTCTGGCTACACTACCAGCACGGTCCAACAGACATCTCCAAAGTGGGGCAAACAAAGGATGCTCCTCTTGTTGTCTCTGTTCCTAAACTGAGGGAGTTGCTGGTGAACCAGCACAAATAGCATACCACCACTGAGTGCACAGCTTGGTCTCCCTGTACACTGCTGCCTCTGCATCATGGTTGTGGGAGGCCATCAGGGAGGAGGAGGTGTGAAGCAGTGCAGAAAGAGGTGTTCCTTACACTCATCCTTGTCTGTCAAAAACTCAGAATAACTGGTCTCTGAGGAAGCAGGGCAGAAAAAGCCGGCCCTGAGCAGGTTCTGCTGTTTCTGAAGGGAAGAGCAAAACCATACCAAATCTGAGGAAGAAGAGAAAGGGAAGGGGCATTAAGTCAGAGAAAAGGAGTTACTGTATTATCTGCATGAAAGGAGAGGCAGCAGGGGAGAGGAGGGATGACTCTGCAGCCCTCAAGCTCCCCATGGCTGCAGTGCTCTCTTGGGTGGCAGAGCGAGGGCTGCAGAGGAAGGACCTCACCCCAGCAGAGTGGAGACCGCTGCCTCCTAAAATCTCTTTCGTCAGGGCGGTTAGCCGAAAGCCCTGTTGCTACTTACGAATTCTGTTACATACAATATTAAATTCGTTTTAAAGCAGCTACAAGAGAGCTGGGAGGCTAAGAAAGAATCTTATAAACAGTTTCCATTCGTTTTTTATTTGTTACTGCTTTTGTTTTGCCCAAATATTCTTGTAGTTATAACCTCTTTCCTGGTACCATTCTCCAGTTATCTTGTTCAGGGTAGTGAATTGCAATAAGAAAATGGACAGTCTTGCACAAATCAGTATGTGCTGGTTTTATTGACAATAATAACGACTGAATAATTCTTCTATTTCTCTAGCTTTCTAAATTTTAAATATTTCTCCCTGGATTTTAAATATTTTTAAGTATATGTTTGTTTCTTTCGGCTATATTGTGATTGTATTATTTTTTAATATAGCATGAACCACTTCCAGAACAGACTCAGACATTTTCTAGTTTAATATTAAAATGGAAATAATAATAAGCCACACAGAATTATACAACAGAACTGAATTAGATCCCCAAAGTCAGCATGATCAGACAGAAGGTTGAAATGTCAGACTTGGCATAACCCACTTCATTATGCCTCGTTTTCACAGTGCCCACACAACAGTGGATGATCTTAAACATCATAATTGAAGAATTATTACTCAGGATGTTTTGCTTAGGGCATAGTTTCAGCTTTTCCTGATGTGGCAAATAATGGTCCATGTCATTTTGCATTAAGAAGCACAGTAGCACTGCTCCGTATTATGCATGGCTAGTTTTAGACTAACAGCACACAATTGTCTGCAGCATCAGGTTAAAACACAGCCGTCCAAAACCACCTCTGTGGAAAGCAGGCAGGTATTTAAGTCTTTCACATATCCTAAGTCTGGTTGATGTCTGCAAACCTTTGCATCAAAGCCTTGTATATTTTTAGCAGAAACAGCAATATAGCCTGCAAGTAATGCCCAGTTTTTTGAGGTGTTTATGTCAACTAGGTGTGCAGGTTGGTTTGTTAGTACAGCTAAGAATCAGACCTTTTATTAGAAAGTGTATGGAAGTGTACAAAAGAACATTCTGTATTGAGCCACCTATATATACAGTACCACTCACTGCTGATGGCATGTTTTTGAAACAAGCAAATTTACTTTGAGAAATGCAGCTGACACCACAGAATGCATGGCACACAGTAAGGTTTTGCAGAGAGGTTTACTCTTTGAAAAGTAAATGTAATTTATGTCCAGGTGAAGTGCTGTTAGATGTCCTTTTTACGAATTATAAACTGTAGGTCCAGCCTCTACTTTTGCTTCGTCTCAAAAATAAATGACATGCTTAGGGAGTGCTAGACCTCATCACATCACTGCTTGATTCTTCTGCACTGCTGGTGAGTTTGCCAGTGGCAGCTGAGGTGACATTAAATGAGTTTGCTTCTGGAGAAGTGCCCCAGGAGAGGAAACTATGTGAGCTGTTTTGTACAGCTGAGTCACAGCTGCCTATCTGCAGTTTGTATGAAAAAGGGCCAAAACATTGTCTGGAAATACAAGATTAGCGAAAAAATCCCAGAGTAAATTCAGTAGACTGGGTGTCACCTCTCATCTTGGCTATGTCTTACTCCACACAGCTCAGTTTTGTTTCCATTGTGCATAACAATTTGTGTTATTCTTTGTTGTTCATTAGGATCAGAAACGTTTCTGAATGACTTCAAAATATGTATAGAATGAGTAAAATCCTGGAAGTGATGGCAGTGCTCCCTATGCTAAATGTTTCTTGTTATCTGTTACTAAGGCTAAATAGCATGTTTTTCTTTTCAAAAATATTACTTTATCAAAATGTCAGTTTTGTATGTGAAGAGAGATGTTTCCGGGAAAATTTCTACGAGTGGATGAAAACTTGAATGATTCTGTTTTGGGTCAGGTGAACATTGATCTCTGAAATGTTCGGATGGCTGCTATACCTTCTGAAAGCTGTATTTTCAGGTAGCATGAAGTGCTATTCTCCATCATCTTCTGTCCAGCTCCAAACCTGGGTTTCATCCAGGTACAATCTCTTCCTGTGGTTCAGATGTCATAGTTCTGTACTGTGTAGAGCAAATGTGATTGATTCCCTCCATCCAAAAGAGTGCGTTTCTGTCTATCGCACAGAAGCTGACTGGAGAGCTTGACCCTCCTACCCATGATCACACACCACATGAGAATGTGTTATATGGTTTAGCTCTAGCTTTCCCCCATCTTTGCTCTCCGTTCTGTATTGCTGAGTGACCTGACACTTCTTTTTGCAAAAGAGGGCACCAATTTACAGGTATCTTGGCTTGTCTGGCAGACTGTAGACAACATGACTCTTCACTTCCCAGCCTTATTACCAAGCACTGTTCACTCAGCAGTGAAAGCCTAATACGCATTGGAATCAAATAGAATACATGAATTTGGGGATGTCTATATGTATGTAAATTGTTTGCATTTGTTCTTTGTAAATCTTACTTTGGCTTAATAAGAAAAGTCATGTTAAATATGTTAGAACCTAACTCAGTGTGTGAAAAAACCCATTTTACACGGTGGGGAAAAAGTAATGCCAGTATCCTGCCATACTTTCCTACTTGCTGTGGTAGTAAGGGCTGGTATAATTATTACATGTGCTGGTGTGGCCACTTATATAGCTGTATCTGGTAAGTTCCTGCATATTGTAAATATTCAGTGTACATTTTACATTAAGATTAATATGAAGAATTCTACAATTTTCTAAGTATTAACAAATGTACAATATAGGTAGTGGAGGAAAACATACAGCATAAAGACAACATTCTTATTCTATGAGATTTAACTTTGTTTTATTTACTTCTGCATACCGGAGAGTGTTCTTTTATACAAATCCATCTAACTTGTTAAATATCTTGTTCTGTTAATACTGCAGGTAGATTGATCTGTAGAATAATATCTACAGGTCTCCATGTTGTCTATACGTGATTGAATGTAACTTAAAATTTATCAGAAACGCAAGTCAGAGTTTAACTGAGAACTAAAAAATGGGTATCTTTCGTTGATAAGATGTGAAATGCCATCCTATTTTTTTATCACGTTGGTGACATAGGAAGTTAACACCTGAGAAAAAGAAATCTGACATTTCTGCAGCTTGTTCTGAGCATTTTTCTTGATTCTGCTTTTCATCATTAACTCTCGGGTGTACATGATTCTGGTTTAGCATATCTTGGAGCTTGTCAGTCTGAGTGACACCAATTCTTATTATCAATATAGGTCTTGCTATATGTTTCACGTTTCATTTTCTAAAAATTAGGCAGGACATGATTAGGGAAGGACCTAATCTGCTGTGTATGTAATGTGGTTAGAATACAGGACCTGAAAAAATGAATGAGATACTCTGCTGCAATAAGCCTTGACTCATGGAATATAAATGAAGAAAAGAGGAATAAGTAGCTGGAGTGTTTACTGTACATGAATCTCTGCTCCTGCATCTGTGAATTCCAGTGTTGTGTTTTTTTCTCTGGACTAATTCAGATACAAACACCATTCATTTCTGAGTTAATCACCAAATCGTACTACAATCAAAGCAGCTAGAGTTCTTATAATAAACTCCTATTTATAAATCCATGCTGGAGCATCATAAACTGAGTGTCAGAAATATTGTGTGCTCAACAGGTCAACGAGACCTATCTTATTTTCAACACAGGAAGAGAGACTATAGCTGAGAGTGTATTTTAAGGTGTATATTTTAGAAATGTTTGATTTCTCAAAAAAACCCATGAGGACTCTGATACCGACTGATGTAATAGAGAAAAAACAGTCTCTAATTGTTTTAATTGGTATAGTCACTATGCATTCAAATCTTGGTATCGTCAAATGGAAGATTGCATTTGTGAGATGTGATTGGTTCCACTTTGAAAGAAAATAATTTAATCTACCACAATTTTAATTTATTTATTTACTGGAGCACCTTTTATTGCACTTGCATTTAAAACGCAGTGTTTAAAAATTGTTGACGTCTTTAGCCTTAAAAGTTGCAGAGAATTAGGTCAATATTTCCCTCCATCAAAAATTGAGAAACTCAGAGATGACTTTGGCTGTAGGACAGGAATGAATGCACATTAGTTTAAAGGCCAGTGAAATACAACTGCAAGCAAATCTTTACTGTTGAAATCATAAGATTCATTCATCAGAATTGAAATGGAAGAGAATGAAAATGCTGATAAACAATAAAGCAAGGCAAATATTCAAATCCTTTTTTTTTAAACTTACTCATTTTTCTAGTAAGGCTGTAGTCTTACAATCAGTGGTTTGTAAGTACAAGAGTATCCCTGTATGAAACTAAATTTGCTATTATTACATTTGCCCACCGTTCGTATTGGAGCATGGATGAAGCAGTCAATGTTTAACAACCATTTTGGAGTACTTACATAGGGTAGATGTTTGTATTTGAATCACAGATATTGGCAATTGTAACTTCATGCTAAATATATATATTGTCAGAAAACAAAAATATTAAAACATTTCCTACTTCATCTGATTATCCATAAGTGGTGAAGAAATAAGATGTGGGGACAATAGAATGCTTTGCTTTTTGAACTGTGTATAAGTTTGAAAAAGTAATATAATCAATTGCCAAATATAACCAAATTATTTGCCAGGACCTCTTTATTGCTGTTTACCCAGGTGTAAGTAGTTCCTGTATACTGACCCTCAAAAATGGTGATACAGGACATAAAAGACGTAACACAGAGTAACGTGGGGCTATGTACATTCTTAATTTAGTAATGCTGAGCTTAATAATCCACAGAGTGTGATCGTTCAATCTCCCTTTGCCTGTCATCAAGGTGTCTCTCTTCACTGAAGGACTTTCGTGTCACCTTCTCCTGATACAAGGATTAAGGTTGCATGTAAGAATCATATAGAATGGTTTGGGTTGGAAAGGACCTTAAGATCATCTAGTTCCAACCCTCTTGCCATGGGCAGGAACACGTCGCACTAAACCATGTCACCCAAGACTCCATCCAGCCTGGCCTTGAAATCCAACCTGGCCTTGAAAAGAAAAATCACAACTAATTCTTTCAGACCCATATCCCAACAATGCCAAGCTGTGTTGATTTCTGGTCTGTGATTGCATACTAGGCTTTCCAAATTAGTTCTCCACACTGCACTCCTCCTGCAGTCATGCATAAGGAATAGTTGAATGACCAAAGCAAGATTTCTTAATGTATGAAAAACTGCAAACCCCACTGTATAATGTAACTCAATTACAAAGAGGGGGAGCATTTTTCTCATCTCCTGATGGCATGAGCTGAAGCCATTGGGACCTATTAGCAATGGTCTAAATTCCCAGTGCCAAATCTGACTAGTTTGTCCTAAGCACTGTCAAAAGCATTGAACACTGATGGAGGAAGAGTTCTCCACCAGTGCAGGGAGGCACTATTGAGAAATAACTTCCGTACTCCACCTCTATTTACATGTGGCAGGGAAGGATCGGAGAATCCTTTCAGATCATCACACCCTACCACTGCTCTTGCACTTCACATATTTGTGGTCATTCAGCTTATCTTTACTGACAAGAGCCTGATCTTTGTTTCACAGAGAGCAACTGCTTCCTCCACAGTGCACTAGACTTACCTGTTATCATTTGGCATATTGAACCTGTGCAGTATCTATAATATTGAGAGTGATCCTTACCCAGATACAAAGATAGAAGGGTTCTTGGTCCCCAATTAGATGCACGGGGGAATGTAAATGTTCCTCTTCAGATGTGAATATCCTTAATTCGTGTGTGATTTTTGAAACATCTATTTACATAACAATAGTTCATATAATCAAGAAATAAAGTTTTCCACATATTAACATGGAAATCAAGCAGCCCCAAGTAAGAAAATATAAGCTTATGTTGAAGGGCTTGCACATTACATGTTAGAATACTTCCCTCAACTCCAAATAAGTAGGGAAAATTCATTAGCTAGATCATAGCTGTCATGCTCTTTTTAAAGAGCCCCTGAGGGCGAGTCCTTGCTTTGCATGCATGGTGATAAATATAGGTCTGTTGAGGAAAATCATTGAGATGTGTGGCACCTTTTGACTCATAGATCATATCTTTGTTTTCTTATGTCTCCCAATTAAGGATGTTGTTGGTTTGATTTTTTTTTTCTTGGTAAATAAATTTCAATTAATGAAATTCCAGCTGTCTCACACGATATGATGGTGTAAATTTGAAACCATTTAGCAGATGCCCATATAAAACCCATTAACACATAGCAGGTTTCCTGACATTTTAAACCAATATGTCTCCAGCTGGAACAAATAACAGAAACCAAGTCCACATTCTTGAAAGATTTATGGTGCTTTCTAGTGCAGGTAAAAGATTCCTATGCAGTAAGGGGCATATTGTGGAAAAATATTAAAATGTCCTATGTTTTTAGTTTTGTAAGAGGAAAGTCATGAATACGATTTGTTGTATTCATTTACTTTTTATACAAACTGTATAAGACTCCATATAAAAAGAAGACAATTAAGATTCCAGGTAAGACAACACTGTCTTTAATTTTTTAGTTAGTATTTATCAGTCCTAATCTCTGAAAATTAGTAGTCAAAAATTCTGGTAATTTACTTGTCTCTAAGCATTTGTATATGATGCAATTATTAAAGTAACTTCAAGGCTGCCATAAAAAGCCTATTAGTAATTCACTACTTAAAATCCTCCTAGCAAAGCCAAACTTGGGGAGGAAGTAAAGGAATGGGTAAGATGACCTTGGCTTGCTTAGGCAATATTTATTTTGGAAACAGGCCATATTAGAGGAAAGCAGGTAAGAGAGATACATAATGCCGATATGCAGAGAAACTGTGATGGAAGAATATGGAAATATATTTTTGGAAGCCTGCTCATTCTGGTGAAGTAACCATTGCAATATGTGCATTTTTAAATTCCTACTTGGATTTGCCTGTATAAAAAATGTTTTCTTAAGGAGAAGTGGGAGACTATGCTATGTGGAAAACAGTCTTTGTTCTTTTGGTTTCTTTCTTACTATTTATTGTGGTTGAAACAGTAAAGCTGGCTTTTCATCCCTGTTGTGCAAACTCACCACTGTGCAGAGGGCTAACAAGGCCTGTTTTCCATTTGAATCCTTCTAAGCCTCTAAACTGCAATTTAGATGATGTACAGTGCTTGTGATCACATCCATAGCAAAAGGATGAATTCTTAATATAAAATATTTTGTAAAGTGTTATCTGTGTAAGACTCTTCAGTGCTTTTCTGTGTTTCACTGTGATTTAAGTTATTGCACTGTCAGTGTCTTCAAATAACCATGGCAAATTCAAATTTAAAGTCTGTCAGTTGGAAGGCAAATTCTAACAATTTACTGATAGTGATTTTCCTTTAAAATAGCTAACCTATGTCCTAACCACGTACAGTTACAGTAGCATTCCAGTAGTGTAGTCATCTATTTTAAGGATTTAACTGCAAAGGTAAATCACTCTGTAAGGTAGATGTATACAGAACAGTGTCTGTAGGAAGAAAGTGACTACAGGGCTGCTAAAAGGATGTTTAGCACATTGCTTCTTTAAATGAGGAGGAAGGTTGTCAGATCAAAGCAAAAGAAAGAAACTAAAGGTGGCTGGAGATTTTGATCCAGCTGAAGAGGCTGTCCAGAAAAGCCAACCATTATTGTGAACCAAAAGTGTTGTGCTTCCCTTTGACTGTGTCATTGCCACAATCCTGTACTTGGCTGTCCTCTCTGTTGTAAATTAGAATAGATGAAAGCTGTCGAGCCAAGCCAGTGATGGAGGCTAATTTGATGTGATATAATTGATGAACTCTAAATCGTCCCACTTCTCTCTCTTGAAACGGTCTAACTGGAGCTCAAAATGCCACGGTACTTTGATTTACACTCTGTCACTTTTATACTGAAAGTCTCAGTGTGGCAGCAGTGAGGTATTAACTTCTTCACAGTATTTTTTTCTAATCTATAGAGTATGTACACACACAGACTGGTGCAACCCCCTTTAGAAACACTACTGGGAAAGTTGGATTTCCTTGTTTGCAGCTGGATCGTGCACAAAATTGTTATGAAGAGAATAACAACCTGGTGTCTGCTGCTACAGATATTGCCAAGATAGTCTCTTGGAATTCGTGTTGTGCTTCTTATTTCGGTACTGAATTTTAGACTGTAGGATTAGGGTATTTAATGCTTGAAAGCCCTCTATTTCTGAAATTCTGGTGTAGCTTAAATATTTCAGGAGCTTATGCAGGTTCTAGTCCCTGCAGTAGCAGTAGCTTACTCTTAAAAACTCTTAAAATAATTCTCCATTAAAATGTTACAAGCTTCAGGCTTCCTTATCTCAGCAGTTTCTTGTTATTCATACTTTCCTGTTCAAGATACTTGCACTCAGAGCAAACTGCCTTGGTTTCTTGGTTTCTTTAAAACATAAGGGATGGTGAGTGGCCTTGCTTTCTTATTTCTACAGGAGTGCAAAGCTTTGGATTAACTTACTGTTTAAGTATTCTTGAGCAACCACTATTAAAAGCTGTGACATCTGCTAAATCAGTTGTTTCAAACTTAGAAACAACATGAACAAAGGAGAGCTGCTTTAATCCACATTATTACTCTGATCAGATAGCAGAACTGCATCTGTTTCAAAGCCGTTTGCTTCCCTGCACAAAATGAGTTTGGCTGTGACCACATGCCATTCCCACTAGCAGTGTGTGCCAAATTCTTGCTGACCTGAATGTACTAGGTATGGTGAACAAATCTGTGAAGCCTGGAATATTTCTTTGGACAAGCACCCAGATTTCAGATCAGTATCTTAGTTTTATGCTGATTAGCTAAACCACTTCTTGCAGGAAGACAGGATTTGTTATAAGGATTTTCTGTAGAGACTGTTTTCCACACTTCCTGATCCTGGCTATAATTTAAAGCTATAGCTTTACTAGTAGTTGGGTTGCTAATGTGAAAAATACTGTTTTAGAGCTGCTGGATGGGGCAATTGTACCAAAAAAGCTGCCGGTGCCAGGATGAGCCTCATTTTTAAATGAGAAGGGAGGGAGGTAACCAAGTAACACGGGCTCAACTTTTGTAAGGGTTGTCTAGAACTTTACTCACCCAACACAGTACCGCAAGGTACTGCGGCAAGCCCATTCAGCTTGCAATAGCAAGGCTAGTTCGCTCCTTACACTGAGCATCCAGGTAGATCAGGGCATTTCCATCCATCCAGGCAGGACTACTGATAAGTGTACCTCTTTTTGATCCCCTTTGCATGCTTAAAAGCATTTAAAGACGTCAGTCAGTCATGGCCCATCACCAGTTTGTCTTCCTTAATGGTAACGTCATTTAAGCTTTAAGTAGCTTCTAAAGTACCGCCCTAGATAGTTGTGTAATTGGCAATGATGCTGCACTTAAAATGTTTCATTTACATTGTACCCGTAATCTGAAATAATAGATGGTTTTAAAGAATTTGAGGTAATAATAATGTTAAACTTCACCTTTGTTGGAGCACAGCCCAATTTTCCTGCTCAGTATTTTCATTTCTCTTCTGTCGTATTTTTTTCACTTTGTATGTTATAATTTAATTTCAAAAAGGTAGAAAAAATAGTGAAGAAAAATAAATATAAACCTTAGATCCAATGTAATCTTGAAAAAAATTCGTAAGGTTTTGATCATCTGAAGTCATTATGTGGTCTAGGGTCCAGGTATGTTTCAGAAACTTCAGCTTTTTCTAAATTGGCATAGCTTCAATTCAGTCATTATAATTTGAACTACATGTTTTCACATCAGTTCACACAGGAAACAAATCCAGTGCCTTCCTTTTTTGTTGTCTTGCAGGTAAAAAAATGCATTGTCATTATCTGCAAATAAAATAAACTTGTCCTATACTTGAACCTCTCCTTAAAGTAATAGTATGTACACCCCATCTTTCTGACTTTGTCTGTAGTAGGAAAAGAATGTTTTAAAAAGCACTTTAATTGAGGCCTCTTTAAAAGGCCTACAGTACAAAAGCTATACAATATCAAACTGTAATGTAGAAAGGGAAAAGGGAAAGATATATCAAGTGGGCTTCTGCTGGGATCTGATTCTGGTGTTGATTTAAGAGATGGACCATGGTTATTGTATGTGTAACTGTCATTGAAGTAAGCGAGACTGCGAACATATTATAAAATGGAATTATAACCTGTACAAAAGATGGGAGCATCTGAAAAAAAATTGGTTAAAAAGCTGCAATTCCACAATTCTGTAATTGGCAAATACATGATTCTGCACTGAAAAACAAGCAACCATCTGCAAAAAAAGGTAGGGAGAAATGGGTAATGAGCTTGGTAGAATATTCCAAAAATGAGGTTTGATGGTTATGAATTGGAAGTAAATGTAAGTCATAATACTTCTGTTGTAGGAAAGATGCTAGCATTATATTATCAACAAAAAGATCTGTAAGGCCTGAAAAGTGACCTTCCTATTCTGCTATGTAAGGTTTGGGGCCCCACTTTTTGACACTTGGAGAGTACAGTGGAGGGCACTGAAAACAGGAGCAGAGGTAGTGAGATAGTACTTAAATACCCACATTTGTTTACAGTTGAGAAGGCTAAAGGGAAACTTCAGATCTATGAAGAGCTCCTATAAAATTGAAGAGAATTTTGGATGTTCAGGGTTTTTTCACTTGTAGGCAGGGAATGCTCTTGACTGTAGACAGGACAAGAAGCAAGTGGCTTAAATGTCAGCATGGAGATTTAATTTAGATTTTAGAAAAGACCTTTCCAGTATGAGGATCATCAGGCACTTGACTTCTGGAGTGACTGTGGAACCTCAATCACTGGAGCCTTTTAAAGAAACTTATACATCTGCTGGAAGGATCATAATAACACTGCAGCCTACCTTTATGTAGCACCAATGCACAGAGGTGGACAAAGTGATCTCATGAAGTACCACTTAGACCCAGTTTCTTTTATTAGCCCATATATACTGTCTTTAAAGTAATCTGAATTGCTATAGGAACAATGTAAAACTTTATTTGTGAGCTGGGAATTATCAGCTTGACATCTATTGTCTAAGGTAAGTAGCTAGAGCTGTTTTTAACAGTTCTGATAATAATGGGTAATATTCATGATGCCTCATTTCAAAAGCAGTAGCTTAATAATGTTGGAAGGATGCACTGAGATTTTTTTAATGTAAGGTAGTTTCATAGGGTGTCTATTCCATTTAAAAAAGATGGCACTTATGTTTAAAGTACTGCACTATCAGCGTTAGTAATTCTTTAGAAGACATTTTGAAAAGCATTATTTATGTGACACCATTGTAAATGAGGTAGTTCTAAGGAGTAGTTTGCATAATACGATACTTGAATCTCTCATATTCTGAAATAATTAATTTTAACACCTATATTAATATATTCATTTATAAATAACTGTCCTTGGACAAATACAGTCGAATGTCTTATGTGGAAACATTTTAAGATATATAATTATTGGATCTGGCTCTCTTTTTCTCTATACACCAAAATAGTTTGCAGAATAAGCATTTTTAGCAATTTTCTGTGGATTTAAAATGTTTTTTTCTAGCTAACAGGAAAATAATCAACAGCTTGCAGAAAAGATCTTTTAAACCACTTGATAAGAACGAAGCATGCACTTCTGGGTTTAGCAAGGCCTACAGAAAGGCTTAAGTACCTCTAGAGGAACCTTCAAAATGGTTATGCAACTGTGTAAATGTGCAACATGGATTCATATTGATTTAAGTGAAAGAGATAATAAGATTAGGTATTGTTTAGCACTTCTTAAATTTGAAGGCAGTGAGTTGAATTTTGAGCTTGTTACTGATTCTTAGACCCTAAAGAATCTTCTATGCTAACTTAAGCTTTAGGGGAAAATTCTGAAGGATTGATCAAAACTTTATTGTAATATGAGGTTCCATAAATTACTGGAGAGTAAGCATAAACTGGGGTGTCATTTCCGTTGTAATAAACTTACTGAGTGCTTTAAAGATGGGAATTCTATTCCAGAATCAGAGTTCCAAAAGCTAAAGTCATAGCAGATTCACATTTTGCTCTTTGCTTGCTAATGTGCAGTACATTAAATGTCTGTTCCTTGGATCTAGCAACAAAATGACCTTTTCAGGGCTCATCTTTTTTTCTCATTTTTGATTTGTTCAAGGGAAATTACAGACGACTGGTATTTGGTTTCCAAAAGGGATACATAAAAACTTGACCTTTTGGAACTGTTATTTTTTGGGATGTGTACACTGTATTTTAAGTATGTCTTAGCTGTTGTTTGCCGGACTATGTCTAGTTTAAATAACCCTTCATTTTATTTGGTATAAAGCTAGGACAAGAAGTATAACTGCTCTCATTTTTTCCCATGATAGACCTTTCCACACACCCAAGAGCACTTTTTCTTCAGGCAATATTAAGAGAAAGTGGCATGGAATAGTCCCTGTTACCTTAGGAAGTTTCTGTAGAGTCTATTTTGCAGTGCAAATAGCATGTCATACTATGTCCATCATTGTAATATCTCATTGCCTACCTGAATGCACTCTTGTGTCAGGGTACTTTTCACTTAACAGAGTGGGAAATGAGGCACAGGGAAAGCAAGTGCCAGGATTATTTAGGAAGTTCATGATGGAGAGAATGAATGAAATCTCGATTGTCAGATGGTTGTCGTAAGTATGGTTATTCATGCTGCTTGGTTCCATAAACTTTTGTCCATGTCTTAAATTCACTGTATCTCCTGCAATCATGGAATGGTGAGCTTATTTAACCTAAAAACCAACAAATGAACGGCATTCCCCAGAGGTCGATAACTGGAGCTGGCACTGTTCAACGTCTTTGTTAGTAATGTGGACAGTGGGATTGAGTGTGCGCTCAGCAGGTCTGCTGGTGATGCCTCTCTGTGTGGTGCAGTTGATACGCTGGAGGGAAGGGATGCCATCCAGAGGGACCTTGATATGCTTGAGAGGTGGGCCTGTATGAACCTCATGAAGTTCAACCAAGCCAAGTGTAAGGTCCTGCACCTGGGTTGGGGCAATCCCAAGCACAGCTACAGGCTGGGTCACGACTGGATTTAGAGCAGCACTGAAGAGAAGGACTTGGGGGTGTTGGTCAATGAGAAACAACATGAGCTGCTTCAGTGTGCGCTTGCAGCCCAGAAACCAACCATATCCTGGGCTGCACCAAAAGGAGCATGACCAACAGATTGAGGGAGGTGATCCTGCCCCTACACTCCACTCTGGTAAGACTGCACCTTCAGTCCTGCGTCCAGCTCTGGGGGCCCCAAAATAAGGAGGTCATGGAGCTGTTGGACCAAGTCCAGAGGAGGCCACGAAGATGATCAGAGGGCTGGAGCACCTCTCCTATGGAGACAAGCTGAGAGAGTTGTGAGTGTTCAGCCTGGAGAAGAGAAGGCTCCAGGGTAACCTTAGAGCAGCTTCCAGTGCTTAAATGGGCCAATAAGAAAGCTGGAGAAGGACTTTTTACAGGAGCAAGTAGCGACAGGACAAGGGGTAAGTGCTTCAAACTGAAAGAGGGAATATTTAGATTCAGTATTAGGAAGAAATACTTCACTGCGAGGGTGGTGAGGCACTGTCACACTTGTCCAGAGAAGCTGTGGCTGCCCCATCCCTGGCAGTGTTCAAGGCCAGGTTGGATGGAGCTTGGAGCAGCCTGGTCTAATGGAAGGTTCTCTGCCTATGGCAGGGTTGGAACTAGATGATCTTTAAAGTCCCTTCCAGGCCAAACCAGCCTATGATTCTATGATAAAATATTTTAATGACTATGATACGCCTTTCCAGTGAAATCAGCTAATTTGCAAATTAACCAAGTCAAATAGGTTATTCAACATGTAAATGAGAAATTGCTCTCCTTTCCAGCTATGTAAATAGCTAATTTAATTCGAAGAGATTTGTAATACCAAGAGTTACAATGAAAAAAGTTAGAGAAGGCAATCTTTCTCTTGTGCAAATTAAAGCAAATAATCAGAGCTTCATTGAAATATCACTATGTATAATTCAGTTTGAGAATGAGAATTTGAGATTTTTTAAGAGAATTAAATTGTGTTTCTAGCTAAAATGCCTGTGGTCCACTCAGATCTGTGTATCATTTAAACCCTTTTAAGTTTCTTCTGTTGGTTAGATATGGCAATAAGAAACCTCAAGAACATGTGATGAATTACTAGATTGCACTGCTTATAGATACTCTCTGCTTTTGCAGGGCTGTCCATTTACATAAATATTTCATTTTTTTAACTCCTGGCATTTGTCAAATGCAATGTGATCAGAAATTAGTCGATGCCACTCTCCAGGAGGTTTTGTCATTTTTCCTCGTTGCAAACACTTTTCCTATGAATCTGAGATTTACTGCATGGCATTGTTAACAGTTTTGTTGTAGCCTTTTGATGTTATTTACATCAGCAGCTGACAGCACAGAAACAGGAGAGGAGGAGACCGAGTTGTAACTGCAGACAAGTCAGGGCTGGGTGATGAATAAGGAGAATAGGAATTTCAGATTAGACATTTGGAAAGTCTATGTCTCTAGGAGGGTATTGCAGCACTGGGTGGGACAGCAGTTACCAGATTGAATTACTATTCTTTGCAGTTGTGAATACTCACTTTGACAAAGTCCTGGATGTCCTGGTACAAAAAAAATCTAAGAGGTGAAGGAAGAAAACCTAGAAAAGCTGGACAGTTGTTGCTGTTGTTAAAATAATAGGTATCCTTTCAACTGCCATATCCTTCCTTATTTCTGACATAGTGTACTGAGACTGCCTGGCTCTGAACAGCCAAAGGGAAACCTTTTTTATTCTGGTTGTCACACGTCTTCCTAACATTTTTACAAGCATTTGTCAGCTCTTATCCCTACCCTAGCTTCCAAGCTGCCCCATGAACTTGGGCATGCGCACTTACCTGTGCCTGCTTTATGGCACATTCTAACATGTACCTTGCTTGCCAGTGGGCTAAATTAGCCCATAAAGGTGCAAACAGCTACAGAGGGATCTTTCAAAGGATTCTTCTGTTCATTATGGCACTAAAATGGTTTCAACCTTTTCAGCTATCTATCAGTCCCTCAAGAATGTCTGTTGCTGTATAGCAAAGAGAAAGTACACCTGTCCTGGTTCCTAACATCTCATGTACTTTATTAGGCTTTTTTCAATTAGAGTTTTTCTAGGACAGTTATGCTGGAAGGTGAAGAGAAGAGCGTAGAAAAAGCAGTGCTAGTCAGAGGAACAGTATCCTGTTCCACATGAGAGATCACGTCTTAACAAAAAGAGAAAAAAGAAAAAAAGTCTTCTAAATAGGAAAAACAAGCAAAATGGTAACACTTTCCAAAATACAAAAGATCTGCAAAAAGTCAGCCTGGGATTGTTGAAACATTGTATTCTGTTAATATTAAATCCCTGTCATATGCGTTTTGCACTGACTGTTTTGTTGTACTTGAATACATTATGAATAAATTATGAAATTTAATATTTCAAAATATTAAAATATTTTGAAAGTCTAAATGTTATCAAATGAAAAAAGATCTACTTAAATATGAATTTTGCAACAGAGACATTTTCTTATAATAGATTATACAAGATGCTATGGAATATTTTAATTCACTCTGAACTGCATTGATCAGAAAAGTATCCCTCATAAGAATTTTTTTGATCAATAGTAAAATTCAATTGCTTACACAGGCAAATACATTCCTGTGATACACTTTGAGATGGGGAAGCAGGTCCTATCTCAAGGATACACTTGACTACCACACAAAACCTCAAAATTGACATAATAGGATGCCTACATGTCCATGGAGAATCAGGTAGAATGTATATTAACATGTTAAGGGACTAATCATGCCAAAATGGTTGGTTTTATAAGAAATGTTTTCAAATTATATGGGTTTTGAGTGAGAAATTGAAATAACTTGTAGTATGCTAATATCTTACTATTCTTTGCCAATGACAAATGTAATTCTATACTAAAACTGTAATGGAATATAAATTAATACTTTGAAATTGCTGCAAAATAATAGAGATGCCTAAAAAAAAATCTTGTCAATACTCTTGTACTTAATGAGATTTAAAATTATGGTAGACCTTAAAATCAGTGGTCTGCTCAGTCAGATAATGCTCATTGAATTTCTCAGTCCTGTGCTAAGAAAGTGATGTTTTCAATTTCCCATAGTTTTAGATAGATTAATATTTAGGCATGTGCTTAATTCTGAATATTATAAATCAAATGTGTGATAGAATATTCAAATATTACATGTTAATAATGTCCATCTATTCTACTAGTAAATATCCCTAATTACTAAAGTAGTCTGTATTTATTTTTTGTTTGTATGATTTTTAAATGCAGTAAATATTTTGTTATCTGCGTCTGTAAGTAAAACCAGCATAATTCCACTTTCCATTATACCATGTTTATTCTACCTCAGTATGATGAAATCTGTGTGGCTTTTTTAATCTCTTTGGCCACTGCGAAAAAGGTAAGAGAGAGTTTTTTAACTTCCTGTAGAATCACAGAATGGTTTGGGTTAGAAGAGACCTTAAAGATCATCTAGTTCCACTAGTCCAGGTTGCTCCAAGCCCCATCCAGCCTGGCCTTGAACACTGCCATGGATGGGATAGCCACAGCTTCTCTGGGCAACCTATGCGATTTTCTTTAGGAATTGCTTCCTAATACCTAATCTAAATCTACCCTCTTTCAGTTTAAAGCCATTCCCTCTGTCTCATCACTACTTGTTCCTGTAAAAAGTCCTTCTCCAGCTTTCTTATTGGCCCCTTTAGGTACCGGAAGGCTTCTAGAAGGTCTCCCCAGAGCTTTCTTTTCCCTGGTTACATACCTGTAGGCTTCTTAACACCCATGCTGGAAGAGTTTCCCTGTTTCTTGATCTGTGACTGGAATTTGCCCATATTGGCTAACTGAAAACCATGTGTGACTGGAGCACAGGGTGTCACACCTCAATGCCACTTGCCATGTGACAATCTTACTCACAAGGTTTTCTGTAACTGGAACTTTGCCTTTGTCCCAGGCTTGATACACGGACAATTGCAGATGGTGGGATCTAGTGACCTTTTCCTGCCACAAACCTAATTTTAAACATCACTATATCTTTCTATATTTCTTCCTCATTGCATCTTATTTTTCCTGTTCTGCACTTTACAGGGATCTTTAAAATGCTGAACAGAAAAAAGCAGCATTTTGAGTGGAGCATTTTGATGTGCAAGAACTCAGCTGCCAAACTCAGCAGCGTTTCATGGGCAGCTGAATATTTTAAAGTTTTCGTTCTTGTTTACAGAGCTAATTAAATGTCTTCATAGTTCTCTTCTCAAAAGAGTATTAAAATTACAGTGACTGCCTTGTGAATGAAAAGGTTTTACTGAACGCATGACCAGGAGCAGAGGTGAAGAAACCCGCTTGCCTTAAAAAACACAAAGCATATCAAATATATGTTCCCTTATAGTCTGCATTAAGTAGATCTTCTAAATAATTGTTTGTGCATTTGGAGTGTAGGTAATTCTGCTCATTTAAGAGCTTTCCTCAAGCAATTCTATTTGTTTAAAACAACGTTTGGTTTCCATTGAAAAGTAAGCATTTGCCAATAGCTCTGTAGACTTACAATACTGTAATGAGTTCCATGTGGCAGGACTGCTCTAACAACATTGTTTTCTTTAGTTTTTTGTTAGGTTTTGTTTGTTAGTTTGTTTGTTATTAGGAAAGAAAGGAACTAGATACACTAAATTTTAGCAGTTAGTGACTCAGTATTTTATGCTTTAAATTTCTATGTCAAGGTGTTGGTAAGACTGGAGGGTCATAGTAGTTCTTTCTTGCTGTAAAATCTATGAATATATTGTACTGATGCAAATCAGTATACAGAGACCACCAGTTTCATTTTTAAAACCATACATTTTAACCATCTTGATATTCAGACTAGGCTTTTTTTTATTCTGAATAGAAAACATGAAGTTTCACACACAGACATTATCAACTATCCTTTTTGGTATGATATAATGGGATCCCATTTGTACAGGTGCTTGCTGACAAATACACTGCATGTTTATGAAAACCAGGTGTTAGGAATGTACTGGGTATGCTTTACGAGATTACTGTACTGTTTTGACTTTAATGTTCTGAGTGCTTCTTTAGATTTCTAGAGACCATCTTAAAATGCAAGTCAAGAAAAAATGCATGAGAAGTATTACAAAATGAGCTTGTTGCTTTGTAACAGACCTTAAATCAAGAACGTTTATTATGAAGCTGTCAGCACATATTTGCTTGCATATCTTTTATTATTTCGAAGGCTTTTATGAACAGTACGTCACAGTGATAGTGTCATTTACATTAAAATACCAATTTCTAATGGTTTAAGCTTTCCAGAGACATAATAAAGAAAATGAAACTTAGATCTTTTCTAATAAAACATTTTTGCAAGCATTTTGTGTCTTCAAGATACTGTGACATCCTGTTCAGTTGAAGGAGCACATGACTTTAATTGTACAACTCATTCACTTTAAATATTTCATAATGCTTTTATTAGTTGCACTGAACCACTGAAGTAGGATCTGTAATATCTAGTGCTGGTCATCATTTTTATTCATCATGGTTTAATAAGCATTATAATTACAGATTGAGGAAGAAATATGAGTTAGCTTTGTGGTTTTCTTCGGGACTTCTGTGCACACGAGTATGATTGGAAGGGATTATACAAGCTCTGTGAGCATAGCTGATTGTATTCAAATACACTGATGCAGGCTGCCCAGTCCTGACACATTATTCTTCATCTATAAGTGACTGCAGAAAAGATACTGCATAAAATTATGAGTCCTGACACTATTAACTCCATCTGGCTTAGTAGTGAAGTATGAAAATTTGAAGGCCAAGTGGACTTGTTCTTGGCAGGTGTTGTAATGCATGCATTATCAGTGGAATTAGACTTCAGCTATTTTTACCAACTGTTTCCCATATTTGCTTGCAACTTGCACAAATAGCAAAGTTATTTAGAGTGAACAGTCAGTTAGGGAAGCTTTCATTTGGAGATTTCATCAGAGTTCAAGCTGTAAGACCATTAGTAGACAACATAAGCCCTCCGGGCTCAGTTCTCGAGTAAATATAGATGATGATAATTTAGCATAACTTTCTCCCTTTAATGTTACAAATATGACTGTTTGCATGCTATTTGCATTCTTATGTTATAATGGGAGGTATGGTAGGGCAGACTAATATCTGGTGCATTTTTTAATGTTTTGTTAAAACATCATTTTTTCCTCATCAGCAACTTATGCGGGAGCGACAGCAGATGGCCAGCCGCCCCTTTGCTTCTGTCGATGTAGCACTGGAAGTAGGAGCTGAGCAAACAGACTTTCTACGAGGGCCATTAGAGGTAGGAACAGTGGTGCTGACAAGGGACCATTGTGATTTGCATATTTACATTGCTAGTCTCATCTGCATCTGCTTCTGAAACCAAGCAACATCTGATTACCTGGAGCTGACAGGTCTCAGCTATGTACGTTATGCCATTTTCAAGGCACAATTTTAATAGGATGGCATGAGCTGTTATCAAAAGCCACTGGAGAATCTATTAGCGTGGGCTGGAGTGGCAGTCAGCTCACCTGGCAGCCCTTCTGTGATGGATATGAGCTGAAGGAAAACAAGACACAGGCGTTAAGGAGAGTGCAAACCTCATGCTCAGTCCTTCAAGTACACAGTGCCCCTAGTTAACATCTATCTTAATTAACAGAGATTACAGCAAACGAACAAACAAATTAATAAAGCAGCTGTGAGCCAAATTTCAGTGTTGAGTTTTATATGTTCAGGTTTAAAGAATACAGAGTATATTGCATAGTTTTGTTTGTAGATAATGGCTACATTACTGAATTCTTTTATTGTAATTGCAGTACATTGGAAAAGAAATAATAATATGCAAGGCAATGTGATACTGGAATAGTGTAATAATGCATGAAATGGATTCTGGAAGTTTCACCTGAAAATAGAAGGAGAAATAAAATATGTGGATAATAACGATTATCTGATCTAGGTTGGGCTTTTGATAAATCATAATCCTCTATTCCTTTACTTTTATTTACAATATTGTGTTTACAGTTATTACTTTATCTTATTTATGGTGGGACGTGGGAATGAGGTGTGATAGCTCTGAAATCTTTTAGGATTGCACTTTTCTTTTCACCGCTGCCAATTCCTCTTAAATTCAAAGCTTCTCTTACTTTTCTCAATAGCCTCTTTCAATGGAAGATTAAATATACTCTATCAAATCTCTAAGGTTCCTGGAGAAGTGAGCAATGTGAAAAACAGATTCACAGCAGAAAGAGAAAGAATCAGCTCTTGAGTACTTATCAAATTGAGGTGCTCTGTCCTGCTATTGTATGGGAAGCAATCACAATTGTTCTTGCTGGCATAATTTAAGTACTTGGAATAGATAGTGAATAAAAATGCCATATCTCTTTAAAGGAGTATTGTTATTTTCTCACCAAATACTAGAACCCCCATGTTCTTCACCAATATCACCATATTTCTATCTCCTTTTATCTTGGAACAGAAGGCCTCTCCAGCTCCCCAGGCTGAGGGCACTTTTAACTATAGTTAAACATTAACTCTTTTTAAATGTGATTTCATTGTTTCTACACTGGTATCTGGGAACATTTTGTCTGTTGTCTTTTCAAAGGGAGGCAATGAGTGGGAGCTGAGGCATCCAAACTCTAATTCTGTACATACTGATTATTTAATTAAACTTTAGAAGTAAACATCACAAGTTAATTGCCACATTTTCTTTTCTCATATCTTTTATTTAGCACTCAAAGATGTAGATGCTAAAATATTTTAATTATATTTTACAGAATTTTTTTAGCTTTTTCTACTAGCCTAGCATTTTGTAGTCATTGTTTAGTATTCAGTTTCTGTAGTGTTTTTTCCTAATGAATACATAGTTATACACAGAATAAAGTTCATTCAAAGTTTCCTTGGAATTACAATATATTGATCTATATCAAAACAAAGCATTGTGCTGAGGATTAAATGAATGTAGTTAAAGTATTGATTATCCTTTGATGTGTCTTCTGTAAGAAAGAGCTATATTAATCTTCTATTCCTAGTTTATCTTCAGTTTGCAAAAGGACACTGAAAGTTGTAGTAGCCATTCTGTTCTTCATTCTCAGCTCTCTTTTGGACTGTAGTGAATTTGCATCACATGTGCGTTTGCAGGATGCGATGATTAAACAATAGGATAGTATAAAGTAGCTGTGACTTCATTTTGTTTTATTAAGTTAGAATCATTAAACTATTTTAATAATCCTGTGATATCTGATGCCCACTGGGATCTTTTAAAGTTAGACATCTTTTGGTAAAAATGAGGAATATACAGTAACTCTCTTCAAAATGTTCCACTGGCATTGTGGAGCTCTTGCACTGATATACCAGGGGTTCCAGTTTTAACATTGGCAGGCTGCATTCCCTCACCTCACACTTTTATTGACATTGTGTTACTCATTTATACTTCGGACATTGCTGGTATACTTTTATTGACATTGTAATAACTCCAGCACTTCCAGTGGCAGTGTATTGATCCATGGGTCCTTTAGGCACATGTCCTTGAACTCTTCCAGATATTACTGCAAGACTCCCATTCAACTGCATAGTGAGACTGCTGTTCATTAGTGTCATCTGGCTTACATGGTTTTGTACAGCTGGTGTCCTATATTAATACTGATGGTCTGGTACATGTCAGTATTCATATAACTATCCATCAACATGGTAATTCCAGTATGCCATTTGTTTAGCTTTTGTTTTATTATTTGCATTTATTTGTTAGTATCCAGATCAACTGTTTTGCTGTAGAGTTTTAGTGTGCAGTAGTAAGGCACTTTTTTCCCAGTGTTTGTAAAGCGTATCTAAGAAAATAAGAGTATGAATACTGTACTTAAAATGGTGGCCTAGTTTAGATACTTACAATACAACTGATATATTTGGGTCTATTTGCAGTCAGCAGTAATTTGCAACAGATTAAAATAAAATCCTGAAAGCATTACAGAAGAGAGTTGGATCTGTTATTTTGGGCTCTCTTCCTGCTTTGGAGCCTTTACCAGCCAGTCTATCTTACTTAATGTTTTGCCAACAAAATGAGAGTATTTTGATATTAACTCCTTCAAAAAACTTTAACCTGCATCATATTGCTCCTGTTTCCTGCTGTCTGAGTGGGTTTTCAGGCACTGACGATAGCCAATTAAACCATATTATTCATCAAACTTTTACCTCCTCGGGCTACCTTTCTGTGTAACTGAATCACAACATGACACTAACAAGTCTCATCTTGTCATCCATTCTGTCATGTTGGCCTTATATCAATTATTAAATATCTTATTGTCAGCTTAAACTTAACACAGAAGAAATCAAACTTAGTTTTTCCCTTGCCCTCCTTCCCTCTTGGTATCAATCACTATCTTGCTAATGATATCAATAGCATCGTAGTATCCTAATCCTAAATCTGTGAAGTAATACCTACTCCTGCTGTGGCATGATATTCATGATACTAATCTTGTTCACAATTGTCCTGTTATACCGATTACACCAGTGCCAGCACTAATTTGCATCTTTATCTGCTTCCATTACGATTGCCATTTCCACACTTCAAAGTGATGAAATCTGTATGAGCTCTTACAAGAGAAGGTGAGGACAGAGGCAGGCCATCCTTTACTCTTCCTCCTCCCTTTTGGGAAGGACAAGAGTGGGCAGTGAACCTATGAATCCCAAGAAGGAAACAGTCAGGGGAGGCTACAGTGAAGTGGCCAGTGTCCCAGGGGCAGGTAAAAGAAGAGAAAGAATTCCTAAGGTGCAGTTAGCAGTTTCACGTAGCACAGGCTGTTAAGTGCAGAGCAAGAGAACACCAGAAGCACCCTGTGCAGAGAGTTTGAGAATAATGTGATATTTTTGGTATCACCATAATCTTTTCAATGGCAGAATCAGAAAAAATTGAAATAGCATCATAGATCAATAGATACAATACTTCTTTCGCTCAGTGCCCTTAGTATTAAAAGTTCTTTTATTCCTTTCATGTCTTTTTTTCTAGACACCTAAGCCATTTCGAGACGTGGTTGCTTTTTGCTGCTCATTATTTCCCCCAAACTAAATTGTTTAGGCTATCTCCATGTTATAAGTTTCCTTTAGGCAACATTTTTTTTTCCGCTAAATATAAAACACTTTTGAAGAGTCACTTCCTCTGTGCTGCTGACATTCATTTTAGTTAATCTGTATGTTAAGTGAAAACTAACATAAATAGGGGTTTTTTTTCTGTCCTGCTTTGCGTAACTCCTGGGTATTTTTCAGTTCCTTCAAAGCCCAATTATTTCTTTGAAACAGGAATAGATTCTTTCTTTAGGCCTGTGGGATAAGTTGGGCAATACTGTAAACTCTAGTGCATGGTTATGCTAAGTCTCTGGACAGCAGCATCTACTGTGCTACATCTGCTGGGGTAAAGAGCGATGTGCTATTGCCTGCATAAGAACCAAGTACAGATTTGCTCTTATGATGATCATCCATTTGATATCTTTACAGTATTACTTGGATATCTGGGTTTTTTTGCAAATCAATGTCCTTCAACAATTATTCCTGGGGGAAAAAAAATACAGTAAATTTTTCAATCATTTTTCCATCAAGTTACTGAGTTTCCTGTAGAGTTGTCACAGGATTGTTCTCTACTTCTGACAAGGTAAGATCATCTCAAGAATTTTGAATTTCAACTAAACTCCAGCTTTGTTTCTCTAGGAAGCATTAAGTAATATTTATGGTACATTAATTAAGTTTTGAATTTCAGGCATCTCTGATAATATGAAGCAAATATCAGCCATTATGTCTCATTTATTTGAGTAATAAATTTGGGAGGTATGCACCAACACCAGTAGCTATCATTATACCAAAAATGGCTATTGGAAATCAGAAGGACTTATTAAAACACATGAAAATCCTATACCAGGGGTTTGTGAGGTTTAGGTGATTGAAATTTTTACTAATAAGCTTTGTTGCTGGTTTCTCCTGCCAGTAATATCTCAGGACTTTTTAGCTTGATTTACAAATAAATGGAACCTAATCATTGTACAAAATTAAAGAAGTTGTATGCTTCATCAGCATTACCCCTGCATTATTTTGATGACATAATGTCTAATATCAAGGAACAGACTCTTCCCAACTCTGTTACAAGTCATCAGACTTGATATTCTCAGTTCCTAATTTTAGTCTTAGTATCAGAGGATAATTTCAGTCTCCTTGTAAGAAAGTAATAATTTATGTAAGATCATGATGAAATTGTCCCTAGAACTGTCATTTTGTTTCCAGTGACCAACAGGCAACGCTTGGCAAGAGGAGCTTTCAAAAGCCATTACACTTGCACTTCTTTACTTAAAAGCCATGCTATATAATTTACAAAGTTGCAGGTGTTGCTCATGCAAGCTTGTTGGGGAGCTGAACTTTGGGAACTTCAAGGAAGATACTAGCATATCATATTAATTATTATGAATTCAGTTTTAAATATGATCAAATCAGATTGTTATTTATTGTTATGGTGGGATAATAGACATCATCCCACACTATGGCGTAGGTAAACCAGACATTCTCCTGGATGGAGAAGGATAGTTTCACTGTTTAATCCTTGTTCCTATCTTTATCATGGTTAGTGCTGAGGAAGGTGTAATGCCAAGTGTCAGATACAGATTGTGAGCAGGTTCAGCCACGATCACACAGAAAAAGTTTCAAGTTGTCCTGAATGATTCCAGGGACTGCAAAAGCTGTGGCTGGATTCAAGAAAGCAATTTAGAGACATCTACCCTGTTCTTTTTAATGTCATTCAGAAATGCAGGTTTCACTGGGGGGGGGTTGTAACCTTCCCCTTCGAAGCCTTTGAATGTGCATGTGCTGAGTTGCTGTTTTTAGAACTGATCCCTGAGTTTAATTGTAAGTTTCCTAAGTAATGCTTTTCTTTCCTAACAAAATTTTGGGGTTTTTTTTGTTTGTCTGCTTCTTAACCTCATGCTAATTCCAGATTTGGATTATCCATATTGTCCATGTGTTATGTCTGTAAGCCAAGCTCTGCTTTGGCAATGGAATGGGCTTAACTAAGTACTGTGTCTCATATATGGCACTGAAGCTCAAGGAGGACCAGAGGAGAGAGGATCTAGATGAGAACAATGTGAGCAATCATAGATTTAGATAATATAAGTACAAGGAAAAGTCAAGGAAATTGGAGTAGACTATTGAAAGGAGTCGAAATAATAATCTTCAATATGCAAAAGGTTAGTAGCAATCAGAAGGGCAACAGTCTTTTCTTTGCGTTCACTGTAGGTAGCAAGGGTGTAATGGACTTAAATTGTAGTAGAGGAGGTTTAGGCTGAATATCAGGAAAAGTTTCTCATAATAAAGCTGAATCACTGGAAGCAATTGCCTGGGGAGGTGATGGAATTTCTTTTATTGGCAGCTTTTTAGAACAGGTTGGACAAACATTTCCCAGGTAGCATGCATCATAGCTGCATTAGCTTCTCTCCTTTCAGCTCTGTCTTTATTATTATTTTGGTTGCTGCCTAGCTCTTCCTTCTGCATGCTATCTGAAAATTTTCCATTTCTGTTGTTTGAACAGCTTAATTATCTTCACTGGACTATTAGTTTTCTGTTACTGAATATTTCTGACCCTTCTCTTCACTTTTGCTGTTATCTTCATTGATTTATGTCCTCAGTTTTCTTGTAAGATCAGAAACTGTTAAGTCATCCTGACCCCTAGTCTCCATGACTTTAGGTCTGTCTAACACGATCTGTAATCCATTCTGGAATAGCTTCAATATTCTCCTTGAATTCTATGTTCATGATGTAATTAATTTTTGTCTTAACCAGTGCATTACCATTTTTATAGCCTTTCAAAACCCCTGCATCTTGCACTACTAGATCCCAGAGAAATATAGTCAGATGATACACCTGACTCTGAAGATAAGAATCTATATAGGATGGCATTTTCTGGTTTTCTGTATTACTCAAAGATCATGCTAAATTTGCTGTCCACTGCCTCAAGAACACCATTACCTTGTGCTACACTTTGACTTTGATGGCTCACTGCATTCTTCTCTGCCCACACTCTCAGTCCTGTTGCAACTGGAAAACTTTCTCCTAAACTATTGAGTCACTTTATTTTGAATCCTACATTCAAATCTTTTTTTTCTTCTTTGCAAAAGATTTATTCACCTTTGGTACCCATTGGTGATAAATGTGCGAAGGATGTTATATCATATGCAAAATTAACATTTGGTAGTTCTTCCATTAGAGAAAAGTGTTCACCTGAAATCAGCAATATTTGGTTTGCAATAACTTCTTCCTCGTATAATGAACTGTTTTTCAAGAAACAAGATATTTAGATTTTACATCATTTAATTCAATGGTCATATACAACAGTGTAGCCCAATTAAACATCTTTACATTTGCGTAAGATTTTTGATGCTGCTCTTTAAATTTATGTCTAGCAATGTGTGAATGTTCTGAGCCTGTGATTCAGAACAAACACCTAATCTAGTTGCTCATGCATACTGGTCACAGCTATGATGTTTTTATTTGTATGTATACTAACTCTATTCAATGTAAAGTGTGTAGATGTTCAATTCCTTGCACAGAACTGAGTTCACAATATTTAAGATATCTAAGTAACAGTTTTCTTCTTTAGCATATGGGAAGCATAAAAATAGTCAGGGAAATGCTGCCTGGAGTAAGCCACGTTGTTTTTTCATATAGACCAAATTTGTGTGTGTGTGTGTGTTCATTGCTAAAATATATGCTAACACCTTAAAACTTGTTGATGTTTTGACAGAGTCCTTAACTTAAAGTTTTTTAAAAATTCTAGATTGATTCTGGAATGTTTCCAGTCTCTAAATTTACAGAAAACACATTTTTAATCCCTATGTTCTCTTGTTTGCTTGCTTATTTCTGTTGAGTCAGTTTACCTTCATGGCAAACAGACATTGTAAGAATGCTTTAAACATGATGTATAGGAGATTTGTCTGCATGCAGGTTGATGCCCTAATATTTCATACTAACAAGAGAGTAAAGCCTCTGCCTATTAGGTTATGAGCTGTAGGATCTGTGAACTCACAATTAGTTCTGAAAACCTGATTTTTGTGCAGGTTTTTTGATAAAAATGTATCTTTCCGCTTCACAAAATGTATTTGGCACATGTACTGCATAATCAGATGACTACAGAAATTGTTTGGATAGAAATATATGATTTGTGTTGAACAAAATTGCCAACAAATTTCACGCTCAATTGGAACAATTAGCAGGAATTTTGGCTGACTAGCTAAATGTAGGTGTTTCAACACTATTGGCACGTTGTGAAGAGAAATTGTTAAATTATTGTGTTACGCCTAGTTGCAAATTGAAAGTATCAAAATAAATATTCTGATTGTTTTAAAGCAGAAGTGTTTAGATGTGTCTGTAAATGAATAACAACATTGTACATGTCCTATGCTCATTAAAATTTAGAAATACAATTTTTCCAACATCTTATTTCATAAAGGTACAAAATGCAGTGAATGCAAACCAAAATATATGTGTATGTACCTCTGGGATTGTCTTTGAACAAGGCTTGCTTGTGGGAGTCTTGGCTTTGGATAGCAAATCCATGACAATGAGATTTTGCCAGAAGTGTTTAAACTGAACATACCAAAGCATGGAAATAATTATGCTACCATGCTGACTGATGTTGTTTGATTGACTGGGCCTTTCTGTGCACCTGATTTGCACATGCCATTCACTGACAGGCATCTTTCTAGTTATATGTATTTCTTTCTAGTTATATATGTTTTCTTAGTATTTCTTTTGGGTTTAGATCAAAAGTTATTTCTCATCTTTAAAGTAGGACATTTCTCTCTTTAAAAGGAAAGGAGAAGAAGAAATAGATACCAAACCTATAATATTTCATCAGCTCTTTCTCATGTTTCCAGGTGGAACTGGCTACTGTATAATCTTGCTTAATATTTGGCAGCCTGTAGTCCTTAGATTTGCTTCAGAGACGTTACCTACATGTCTAGGTCTGTACTTGAGTTTCAGTTTTTCCTGCCAACAACAACACATACTGAAACTGCAGCAGTCAGGAGACAAAAGTCCAGTGCCTTTGTTTTTCTTCACAGAACTTGACAACCTGCATGTATTGTTAGGTAATCTAATACGTTGTGCCAGTTTTCACTGAACTTTTATCATTCTATCACTTCTATCAGACTAAATTTGAGTCTGAAGTAGATATGAATTCATCACATAGAAGGCAGTGCACCTGCCCTGGACAGCAGATGCCTAAACCTCACCTAAGCTTCAGAGAGCCATCCAATTTGCTTACTTCCCAAGACTATTCTTCCCAGCAGGGACTTTCCTACTTGGTTTACAGACTTGGCTTTCAGAGAGTTATTGCCTAAGCTTTGCCTGAGTGCACAGAAAAGACTGAAATATTACCTCTGGTCATGGCTACAACTAAACTAATTTTGAAGATAGTCACCTTCTGTGCAATAATATAGTGAGAATAGGATTTGTCCATGAGCTAAGAAACCACTGAGCCCAAGGGGGACTATACCTACATAGCCCCAGCCATCCTGTGGGAGCACACTCTTATTTTGACAGCTACAGAAGTGGATTGATCACGTGGTGAAAAAAGAACAGATAGGAGGGAATCTGACTGCTTGCAGGATAACCTGGACACTCCTCTGGAAGGGGAAAGTAGTAAAGTGTTCCCTGTGGGCAGGATCCAGAGCTACAGAGTATGCTTTTTCCATCTCGGTGTCTATCTTTGGATCTACCTAATGTGCTTTGGGCATCATGGCTCTTGAATTTCTGGTTGCAGGGTGACTCAATTTCAACAAAAAGGATGGAGCATGATCCTATTTAGGCAGACCATGAGACCGATGAACTCGGTAGAAACTGAAGCTCAACTTTCTCCTCACCTAGATCACTGTTCTGATGTGTACTCTGCAAATCCAGCTCCCAATCTTACTATGTGTCCATCGGAGCTGGGGGAATTTAATGTAAGTGTGCTGCATGGCATTTCATCTTGCACCCGATGTTCTCAGAGGAATCACAGAATCATGGAATGCCTTGGGCTGGAAAGAACTTTTAAAGGTCATTTAGTCCAATCCCCGTGCAATAAGCAGGGGCATCTTAATCTAAATCAGGTTGCCCAAAGCCCCTTACCACCTGACCTTGAATGTTTCCAGGGATGGAGCATCTACCACCTCTCTGGGCAACCTGTTTCACTGTTTCACCCCCCTCACTGTAAAAATTTCCTTCCTCACATCCAGCCCGAATCTCCCCTCTTTTATTTTAAAACCATCACCCCTCATCCTATCACTGCAGGCCCTATTAAAAACTCCATCTCCATCTTATAAACCCGCTTTAAGTATTGAGAGGCCTCAGTAAGGTCTGCCCAGAACCTTCTATCTTCAGGCTGAACAATCCCAACTCTCTCAGCCTTTCGTCAGAGGAAAAGTGCTCCATCCCTCTGATCACTTTTGTGGTCCTCCTCTGGAACTACTCCAACAGGTCCACATCTTTCTTATATTGAGGAAGAGGAGTCCTATTTTTCTCCCTGCATATTGGGAGAGGCAGTTTTCACTTTTACACTGATTGTTTAGAAAGGTATGGTAGTAATTACAGGCAGACTAGATCACTTCTTTGGTGCGAGGAACCTGAGGTTTCAAAAAGGCTATGAGGAGGCTGGGTATGGAAGTTACAGGGCATGGATTCCATTCACTGGCTTTAGCAAAGCAGAGGTAGAAACATTGCATAACGCGTTAGCTTCAGTAATAATTCCAACAAGTTTTTTATCATAGAAAATACCATAATAGAATTTGAGAAATGAGTGGGCTCAGTCAGGATTTAAGGCCCAATGGTTTGATTCTTTAATGGTCCTACAGGAGCCATAATTTCTTTGGAAAATCAGAAGCTTGTCAATGGTATATGGCAGTAAAGTAGAAGCTGCAGTAAAGCAGAAGTTACAAAGGCAGTTAGACTGCAGTGATATTGGGAAGATAACTAACTTTGTATCAGGGCAATATCTGCAAGAGGAAATCCTTTAAAAAGTAAGCAGTATTTGTGATATGTGATCACTTCCAGTTATGATTATAGTGTACTTTACAAACCTATTAGAGCTATAACCAAGTCTGTAAAACATTATTGTTCATTAGTGTGAAGCAGTATGGTTTTAATAGATATGTATGAAGTAAAATTTTGCCTTTTTCATCTTCAGTATCTATTAATATTATTGGAATGCTATCTAAAGTAGAATTTTGCCTTTCCAAATGCTATTCCTTATACTATACCCTTGACAAGATGACCTTTTTCTTATCTTTGTTATCCAGCTTTTGGTAAGAAACTGGGAAGTTCAAAGAGACACTTGTCAGCTTCTTGTCTCAACTGTTTAGGGCTTTAAAAAAGATGTGTAAGTATTGAACCAGCTCAAGTTAATAAATAAAGTGATTCTGTTCCACAAACAACCTAATGGTTATTAAAGGAAAAGCCACTGGGTTTTTGTAAAAGTAGACAAGCCATTTATTTTATATTGAGAATTTTTTAAATTGTAGGAATCAGAAAGAATCAAATGTACCCTTCTGCACACACTTAAATATCAGTTTATGTACAGAAAAGAATAACATTATCCAATGACTCACAGACATAATTTGTGCTTTGCAACACAAAACACACAAGTGTAGGACACTCTTTAAGATCACCACTAAATATACCAAGAGGTGCTGACATGACTTTGGCAATGAGATCCAATGAGATCATTTTCTTCTGGGTATATGGATGTGTAAAGTGCCTTTTTTTTTTTTTTATTTTTATGAAGAATATTTTAAAGGAAGAAAATATATTACCATTTTGACATATAGAGAGCCAGCTGAACATCAGAAACTGAATGTGCATTAAAAAGTCTCCAAAACCTACTGTCGTGTACTCCTCTGTACCTTCAAACTTACGTTCTCCCATCACTCACTTGCTGAACAAAAGAAAAGTAGTGTTGCACCAGGTCCAAATCCAGCACAACATGTATCTGCTACAGCAACATTAAAACTAGGCTAGTGAAATAGTATACTTACTCTGATAGATTTATTGAGGAATAGTGGATTTGTCTGTAATGTTAAATGCACAGTAAGTGCAGAAATATATTTAAAAAAAAAATTCTATTTTCTCATTTCCCAATATAATTGAGTGGTAGAAGTAGTGCAAAACACAACCTGGTTATGATCTAGCAGCAGTTTATAACCAGTTTGCTGCTATTTTGCAAAATAACTAGCTAAAGAAAATTTTAAACAGGCGTCTCTAACTGAGACTTCTATCTTATTAGTTACTTTTATCTATATGAAGATGTAAAATCCCAGGCTGAAAAGGAAGCAAGAGGAGAACTGCAAAGGATGAACAAACAGTATAGAACCCTGAAGGAAAGCAGTAATTAATGTGAGGCCATACAGGAAGATGCGTTGGTGCTTTGGAAGCAACACCTATGTATCCATAAAAACCCACAAAATACACAACCATAAAATGGCACAAACCTGCTTCTATATCAACCCTAATATGATCACTGAGTAATATGTTGATAGAATTTGCCTGCAAGCCAAACCATATTTCCCAAAGCCTGGACATAGTGTTACAGTTTGCATATGCACTGCTTGTAGCCATTGATATTCACAACAGAGCATGGCATAAACCCAGTGCAATTAGTGTAGGAGTGCATGATGTCATGCTTTGTTTTGTTTGATATATATGTTTTGGCATGTGGGAGAAGGCAAAGTCAGAGAAACTTGGATTTGGGGTAAATGATAGGAAAGTTTATTGGAACTCTGCAGACCAAGTAATACTTCAGGAACGTTACTGACCTAATCCTGAGGAACTTACGTCACCTGTAGTACTTGGAACTGGTTTTGTTCCAAAAAGTGCAAGATGGGAAAAAAAAAAGGTTTGATCACAGCCCCTTAGGCAGTGTTTTAGATGTGCTGTCTTAGCCACTGAATATGAGGATACCTTGAATTTATGTTCTGTAGGAAGCCAGTACAGAAAGCAAAAGGCAGGTCTGATGTTTACAGAAATCTCTGCAGTAGCCTTTGCTACTGAGGTATAACCTGTTACTGTGTTTCAGACAGTTTTTCAAATGGCTTAAAATATTCAGGTATATCATAGAACTGTAGTCGCCCTGAGTGGTGATAATAGCACAATCAACTCATTATCTTCCAGAACGTGGGGCAACAACTTTAAATCAACTGGGAAAGGCAGAAAGCATTATTCAAAAATGATGCTTAATGAGAGCTGGGACTGAATGAGAAATTCAAAAGCTCTTCTATACAATGGGTTATATTGATCATTGTTTGGTACATCTTCTGTGTAATTATAGGCTCTTCTGAATGCTTTCCTCTGCTCACCTCTGCCTTGCCCATTTTTAACTCTAACCAGCTTCTTTTCACCAGTACGCAGATCTTCTCCAAGCACCATTCTGTTTCAGCACTTGATTACTAACACGGCAGGCAGCTATTTGTTAACCAAGTATTTACAGCATGAGACCTCATCTTCTCATCAGCTGTTTCATAGACTTTACATTAATAGGACCGAGGACTGATCCTTGTTAGGAAAATTCATGTTAAGCTGAAATTCAGTATTTTTTACTTACTGAATTTGAATTAGGCAGTAAATCTACTCTGTAGAAAACAGCATTCATCATACACAATAGAATCATAGATAATTTATGTTGAAGGTACCTCTTGTAGTCATCCCTCAGTTAGAGAGACTGGGGATAAGCCGAACCCCTGAGCAGAAATCAAGCCGCCTTTGATGAGATTGCTTAGGGCTCTGTGTGATGGTGTTTTGAGTATTTCTAAGGATGGTGAGTCCATGAACTCTCTGGCCCCTGTTCAAACATTTGACTGCCCTCGTTGTGAAAAACCTTTTCCTAATATTTCATCAGAATCTCCCTTCTTGCTTTCCTGTGAGAAAAGCATGGCATAGTCAGAATCAGCAATAAGATCCCCACTTAGCCTGCTCCATTCAAGACTCGACAAATCCTGTACTGTCAGGCTTTCCTTCTAACTTGTAGGCCACCTGTAGCTCACTGTTTTGTTTACAAAGATACTGTGGAAGACTGTTCTGAGACTCTTGCTAAAAGTCAAGGTTAACACCATCCACTGCTGTCTTCCACTGAGCCAGTCATACTATCACCAAAAGTAACCAGGTTGGTGAGACAAATCTGTACATTTTAGTAGTTGCAATGTGTACCTTGGAGTACTATGGACAGTGTTTTT
The DNA here is from genome assembly GCF_000696875.1 of Nestor notabilis. Classification (NCBI taxonomy): domain Eukaryota; kingdom Metazoa; phylum Chordata; class Aves; order Psittaciformes; family Psittacidae; genus Nestor; species Nestor notabilis. The sequence goes on from NW_009911044.1 coordinate 77,759, forward strand.
AGAAGAATGTGTTTAGATACTGGCAGTTCATGTGCGATTGCAAAACACAGTTATGAGTTTGTGGCTCATGTATGGTGAGATGAGTATTTTAGGGATTTTTTTTTAGAGGCTTTGTGGTAAACTTGGCACAGGTCACAGGGTAACAAGCCAGAAAGGGTTAACAAATCCCACCCACAGGCTTTTACCTGTCCTCAGCTTTGACCAATTATTCAATTAGAAACAGCAGCTGTACAAGCTTAGATCCAAATAAATACCAAATTTGCAGCCTCTCCTGAAAGGGCTGTAGAGTTGTGCTGAGAGATGCTGTGGGAAGAACTTTGTGTGAAGAGTAATGGTTGACCATGGAAAGCAGTCTGGAAACTTGGTGAGCTGTGGAGAGAAAAGTCTCTTTTCTTTCTTCTTTAATGATGGGTGTCTTGGCTGGAGTTCAGTGAAGTTAAGATGAACTGTTTTCTATGCTGTACAAATTGGCCATGCAATTTTAGTTCTTCAAAGAAGAAACAAAAGAAAAAGTAGATTTCAAGTACCTATTACTAAAAGTAAATGGGAAAGATGTTTTTCACTTCTGTTTGCTTTCTTTTTCCTTTCTCTTCTTGGTAACATGTCAATCATAGTTTATTATTTGTGTGTACCAGCTGCACTTTAAGAGAGCCCACTATTAAAAATCATCTCTCTTCAGTAAATGCTAGCACTTTTTTTTCCTAGTATCCCCTCCTAAGCCTACCAGGTAGTGCAGGCAGATGTAACTTTCCTCCCTAGTATTTTTTTTCCTATCTTCAGGAAATAGCCCAGCTACTCTTCTTGATCCTAATAAAGTTTCACTTAAAAAGATAGTACCTCCTTTTTGGAATAGGTGTGCTTATCTGATTAATTAAAAAATCCCTGCTGCATTGTAAAGCCATCGTCTTGTTTCAGTGATTTATTGCCACGTTGCAGTCCTTAAGTGTCTAGACTATATATTTTAGGTCTGCTGGTATGTTAAGAAATAGAATGGATATGTTCAAACATCTGAATAGCATTACTGGCTCTGGTTATCAACCAGAGATGATAGAATTGTGTGCTCTCAGGTACTGCAAAGTGAGTCATTCCAAATACCTTTCTCCTAAGCGTGTTAGATCACTAAGCTGTGTGATTAAAAGTGTCACTGTTAAAAGGATGTTCTAATGGCTTTCACAAGAGAGGTGGTTGTTTTATAGATGAATTTTAGACAGTTGCACTATGATGGAATTTACAAACAGAATTATGTGTGTGATTATTGTATCTGTATCTTGGGAGCAAACGTGACCTAGAACAGCTTTGAAAAGTGAAGTGGTTATCTACGAAAGTGAGTCTTTAGCATTGCATACAAATACTTAAAGCAAAAGTGATGAATTATTTAAGCCACAAATTGAGAAATTGACCTCTGTATAGGATCTGATGTTACTAATGTAAACCACTGATCTACTTCTATAGATATTTTAATCTACAGTGAATGTGGTAGTAAATTTAAGTGTTTGTACCTTTTTCTCGGATATTTCAGTGAAGTCAGTGTATTAATAACTATGAGGTACGTAGTGGGTCTTCTAAAATTTGTATTCAGAAATTCACTATCACTAATTTCATGCAATCATAAGCAACTTGAAGTCAATGCGACACAAGAAATGATAATCAGCTGTCTCATATCTAACAAATGACAGTAATTAGCCATATTTTAAGCAAAAGATAATTCATCACGGATAAGAAAGTTCATATTTCATATAGTGCCCATTACCAGAGATGTAGGACCAAATGAACATTCATGTTACACCCTTTAAGCTCTTCTGTCACAGAATATATTATAAAAATGATGCTGTGAAGTTAAGTTTTAAGACAGTGGAAATTTTGGGAAATTGAAGGCATTAGTGAGCAGTCAGGATTAGTATTTGCTTTGATAAGGACTAAGGAAATACTTAGGGCAATTAAGGCTTATACTTCCATGTTGTGTTGTCTTCCCCACTGCTAATAAGGGGATGGCAGTTTGATTCACCTCTGGTAATTTCCACAGTGACTCAAACAGTACCAGCTTTGTTTTTTAAAGGGCTATGAATAAGACAATTCTCAAGTATCTAAAAATTCTTTGCTGCTTATAATGCCTAGTATGCATCACTTACCCTATGTTATGGAGGCCTTGGAAATATCTGTGCAGTGGGAATGAGGCTTTCCGCACTTAGTGGAGATCCAGATCTTTCACTTCCAAGATTACAGTGGTCTGAGGTTAAGTGGCAAATAGCTGATTAATACTCTAAGATATTTTGACCTACTCTCCAAAACCAGGGAATAGTTTGAGTAGCTGGTAAATAAAATTGATTCCATTTACTTGCCATAAATAAAAGGGTGGAAAGTTGAGCAGTGGAGTGAGTAAAAGCTGTGGCCTAAGCCAAATCCTTCCAATTGCAGTAGCTGGAATAAGTACATATGGGTTTTTACCTTTTTTTTCCCAATTCTCCTCCCCATCCCACTGGAGAAGAGTGGCTGTGTGGTACAAAGTTCTAGATGTGGTTAAACCATGACACAAAGCATTCCTGTGTGATCACAAAAATGTGTGTAACACAGGTGGGTGAAGTGGTACATTTTGGAGGGAATGGGGGTGAGAAGGCTGTGGGGTGTAGCCATTGTTACAGTGCTGGGAACATGCACACAAGTGAAGTGTAGTATGGATGCAGTCTATTGCTACAAAGGTGCCCTTTAAAAAAAATGGATACAAACCAGTTTATGTGTTCAGTGCAGAACTGAGGTATCCTTTCTGATGCTAAGACACGTGATGTAGGCTTATTCATAGGTGAATTGTAGTACTACCGTCTTTGATTTCTTACACGAAAGTATAACTCTCAAGATACGTTTTTGTGTTCAGCTTCTAGAAACTCAAGATTAAAAAGCAGAATTAATGCAACTGAACAGCCAGGATGCATCTTACTGAACATAGTCATTCCTACGATTTTTACATGTGATTCTTTAACAATTATTTGGTAGGAATTTCATCCTTGCATATAATAAAGGGGAGACAGTATCAACACTTCTAGCATTTTGAAATCCTTTAATCTGCCTTCCCGTTAAGACTTTGTTACTAATTCCAAAGAGAAAATGCAAGAATCTTATTTCTTAAAAACCCAAATATTTTTAAATCTGTTTGCATAAAGATAATCTATAGAGCCTTTTCTAGGTTTAGAGATTTATAATAAAGATGAATGCATGAAATGTAGTGTGTTCTTCGTAAATTACACTACTTTAGCAATACTTGCAATGGTGTCTCGGGCATTTATACATGTGATGGATGCAGATAATTGTACAAATATGTTTGTTATACAGTGTGAGCACAGATAAAAAGTAAAAGGAGTGATTTCAAAGGAATAAAAGGTATTCTTTGTAACGGAACAACTATTCCTATTGTATGAACACTACCTGAAGTGTCCTGTTGATGTGTTTGCATGTTCAGAGAAAATCAGTACTACTATAGTTCATGTGTCCTTCCATGTAACATGAAGCTGAGTTGTTACTGTACTAATGGTGTGGCAGAAAAAGTTTCTGAAATGCTGGCAAAGGTCCAGTTTATCTTGTTTTTAAGTGTCAGAATTAAAGTGAGGTTATTCCAATATTATCTAAGAGTCATTGTTATAATCTAAGTGGTATTTGTGGGCTATGGAGTCAGACTCCCTGAAGTGTGAATGTCCTTTTGCTGATTTATATTTATATTTTTGTGTTATTTAAGTAGTAAATTCTGTACAGTGCAGATGAGAACCTTTGAGGAAAAGCAGGTATTATAGTAATTCAGTATTTCAGTAGCTTTGTAGTTATTTCAAATGGTCTATTAGTAAGTGATGTTTATCTTCATCTTTAGGTATAAAAATGCTTCTTATATATTAGTAGATATCCATCCCACTTTACACAAAGGAAAACTGACAAAGAAAAATTGGAAGTGAGCCCAGGTTTTTTTTACTCCCTATCCAGTGACCTGCTCGTAAATGATGTTTATATTGGCCCTTTCTATCTTCAATCTAGGTATGGCTTTCAGCACAACAGAAGCTATAAAATAGAAACCAGTAATTACTACAGCTTTTCCTAAAAATACAAGGCTTAACTAGAACTCATTCAGAAATATGTTGCCAATTTGAAAACACCAAATGAGGTGCTGGGATGAATTTCTCTCAGAAGAGTTTGCTATTGTGATGCCCATTGCTGTAGTAAACCATTTTTAGATGTGTGACTCGGAACTGAATCCAGAGATTTGTGGAGCAGAGCCAAGAGGGACTATTGAAAAGGGGTGTTTCTTCAGAAGTACCTAAAACAGGCTGCAGAAATCTTTTGTCAAGTCAGGATTTGGTTTCGCAGATTTAGGTGCTCCTGCTTCTACTTTGAGAAACAAATGGACTGCTGTTGCATTTATACCTTGTACAGTAGTTCAGTGCCTCAAACAGTCATTGATAATGTAAGAGATGGGTGTTACAAGCCATCATCAGCTAACAATTAAAGAATCATTTCTTATGACCTTAATATAAGGCTATGGGCTATTGT